>NW_025965727.1:119374-120129 GCF_021869965.1 Rhincodon typus | reverse complement strand
GGGGCGGGGTGGTCGGTGCATAGGGAGGGGCCGCATTATCGAGGGGGGGCGGTGCGTGGAACGGTGTCGGTGCTGACGGTGACGGTTCAGAATTTGAAAACAAGAAATCTCGCTCTTGCGGGGGCACGCACCTATCTTCACCTCCGCTGGCGCTCTTTCCTTGGTGTGGGCGTGGTCGTGGTCGTGGTCTGGCTTCAGAACATAAGAACTGGGAGCAGGAGTAGGCCATCCGGCCCTTCGAGCCTGCTCCGCCATTCAATAAGATCATGGCTGATCTTTTTGTGGATTCAGATCCACTTACCCGCGTTCTCACCGTATCCGTTGATTCCTTCATTGTTCAAAAAAAATCGACCTTACGTTTAATAACGTTTACTGAAGTAGGATCAACTACTTCACTGGGCAAGGAATTTCATAGATGAACAACCCTCTGGGTGAAGAATTTCCTTCTCAATTCAGTCTTTCCCCTGCCTCCGCTGATTGGAGCAACCGCACGTCATGGGCGTCGCCCCGGTCCTCACGGGCGAGACTCTGTCGTTCGTAGGCGGGGCTCATGATCAGACCTTGTCATCTGATTGGTTAAACTGTCGCGCTCGCCCTCTTTTGCTCATGTGGGGTTTGGACACGGACTCGTGGTCACACGGTTCCTTGTGAATAATTAGTTGCCGAACACCTGGTCTTTCTTCGTCCATAATTCTATACTTTTAACCTGGTGCACACCTGAGGTTGGAAGCCTGTTTATGGGTATACCATCTTTG
>NW_025965727.1:118045-118874 GCF_021869965.1 Rhincodon typus | reverse complement strand
GCACGAAGTCTTCCATGAGGCACGTTCCTCAGTCATGGCTCTGTATGTTACCCTGTCTGTTGGGGCCATGATATGGTGGCTGTTAGGCAGGTTGAGTTCAGTTGATGTGTGGGTAAGTACGTAGCAGATGAACTATCTCTCGGATAAATGTGAAGTTATCTAAGCTGGGAGTAAAAACTGAAAAGCCATTTATTATCTGAAGGGTGATAGATTGGGAACGGGAGTGGTGCACTGAGACCTTAGTGTCCTTATACCTGTCGCTGAAAGCAACCCTGACCTTGACCCTGATCCTGACCATATGCAGGTGGTGAACAAGGCAGATGGTTCGTTGGCTGCCTTAGTGAGGGGATTCATCGATTGGTTACAGAGACAGTGAGTGAAAGATTTACCAGAGTGATTTCTGGGATGGTGGTATTCAGAGATGAATAACTGGATCAGTTCGGTCTATATTCAGGGGCGTTTAAAAGAAGAACGGGCATCTCATGGAAGCCTATAAATTTAAAGAGGACCGGACAAGGTAGATGCAGCAATGATGTCCTCAATGGCTTAGGAGTCCAGAAATAGGGCTTAGAGTCAAGGAAGAAGGGGAGATCATTTAGGAAATGAGGAGAAATGTCTTCACCCAGACAGAGGTCAGCCTGTGGAATTCTCTCTGGGAACTGTTGAGGTCAAACCATTGACTATTTTCAAAGGAAAATTGGATATGGTGCTTAGGACTAAAGAGAACAAAGACAGTGGGTAGAAACAGTGTGAGTTCAATGATCAGTCATGATCATGTTGAAAGGTGGAACAGGCTCCAAGTCCTTACTCCTATTCTTCTTGTTTTTAC
>NW_025965727.1:114879-117545 GCF_021869965.1 Rhincodon typus | reverse complement strand
GTGAGTCACTTCTGAGGCAGTATGTCATTGTTGAATGGTCAGTCCAGAGTGAGGACTTTATTGTTAGATAGTTAATGCTGAGGCAGTGCCACCTTGCCGGTCAGTATTAACGTAATGCCTCATTGTAAGGAGGTCAGAATTGAGGGAGTGGCAGACATTTAGAGGGTCAGTACTGAGGTAAAGCAGAACCGTCAGAGGGTCAGTACTTGAGGAGAACCCTATTATCAGAAGGTCAATACTAATGAAGTGTCACATTGTCAATGGTTCAGTACTGAGGAATCACCTCATTATCAGAGGGTGAGTCCTGAGGTAGTGCCTCATTGTCAGAAGGTCGGTGCTGAGGCATTTCCACATTCTCAGAGGATCAATATTAAGGTTTAGAATTGAGGGAGTGCGATATGATTATGTCACTCTGACAATGAGGCACTCCCTCAGGAATGAGCCTCTGACAATCAGGCACTTTCTCAGTTCTGAATCTCTGACAAGGAAGCACTCCATCAGTGCTAACCCTCTAACAGTGCTTCAATACCTCAGTATGGACCCTCTGTCAATGAGGCATTCGCTGAGTACTGACCCTCTGATAGAGATGCAATAGCTTACTACTGACCTTCTAATCATGTGCCTCCTGCCCCATTTCTAAATCTATTACATTGAGGCACTGCCTCAGAACTGACCCACTGGCTATAAGGCAGTCCCTCAGTACTGACCTTCTAAATGTGAGGCACTCCCTTAATTCTGACCCTCTTAGGCACTACCTCAGTATTGACCCACTGATATAGAGTCACTGCCTCAGAATTGACACGCTAACAATGGGGCACTTGCTCAGGACAGACCCTCTGATAGAGCTGGAGGTTTGCTATCAGGGCAGTGCTGCACAGCGAACAGGTCAGTATTAAGGGAGTGCCGCACTGTCAGTGGACCAATATTCGGGGAGTGCCACGCTGTCAGAAGGTCACTAGTAATGGAGTGCTGCACTTTTAGTGAGTGAATACTGAGGCAGTGCAGCACTGTAAAGTGTCAGTCATGAGAGAATGCTACATTTTTAGAGATTTAGTACAGAAGAAGTGCTTAATCAGAGATTTATTTCTGAGGGAGTGCTGCATTGTCAGGGTTTCACACTGAGGGAGTATCACACAGTCAGAGATCCAATATTAAGGAAATAGTGCACTGTCGAAGGCTTGATATAAAGGGAGTTTTGCACTGTCAGAGGGTGAAGATGAGGGAGAGCGTCCCTTTGCGGGGGTTAGTACTGAAAGAGAACCGCCCATCAGGGGATCAATATTAATTTTGTAGAGTCAAAACAGAGGGAGTGCTGCACTGTCGGAGGGTCAATAAGAATAATGTTGCTGCACTATCAAGGAGCCAATGATGACAGAATGCTGCGCTGTCAGAAGATAAGTAGTGAGGAAAAACTGCATTGTCAGAGTGTCTTCATCAAGGAAGTGCCATCTGTCGGAAGACCAATATTAAAGGAGTGCTGCACTGTCACAGGATCAATATTAGGGGTGTGCTGCACTAACAGATGGTCAGTGATGATTGAGTGCTTAACTGTTGCAGAGACAGGACTGAGGGAATCCTGCATTGTTACAGTGTCATCACTGAGGCAGTGCAGCACTGTGAGTTGGTCAATATTAAGGGAATGCTGAAACTGTCAGTGGGTTGATGCTCAGCGTGTGCAACACTGTCGGAGGGAATGATGTACTATTAGAGTGTCATCACTGAGGGAGTTCCACACTGACAGAGGGGTAATATTAAGGGTGTACTGCAGTGTTACTCTTGATGGAGTGCTGCACTGGGGGTCAGTATTGAGGGAATGCTCCATTGTTGGAGGATCAGTACTGAGGGAGTGCTGGACTGTCACAGGGCCAATATGAAGAGGGTGCTGTGCTGTCAGAAAGCCAATAATAAAGGAGCACTGCACGATCAGAGGGACCGCACTGAGGGAGTGCATCTGCTGCGAGGATCACTGCAAAGGATATGGCATACTGTGAGAGGTCCATTTTGTGGAGGTTGATGAACTGACCTGTCCCCCTCAGTGCTGACCCCCCCCCCTTTAGTGCTGATCCCCCTCAGTGCAGCCCTCCGTCAGTGCAGCACTCCCTCCTTGCTGACCCCACTTAGTGCTGACCATCCTCAGTGCGCCACGTTCTCAGTACTGACCCACTCTGCGCCACTTCCTCAATACTGACCCTCGGACAGTCTCACAGCACATTCCCTCCAACAGAGCAGTACATCATCACAGCTGACACCCCTTAGCGAAGCACTCCCTCAGTGCTGACTCCCCTCAATCCAGCAACCCCTCAGTGCTAACAACGCTCAGTGCAGCAGTCCCTCCGTGCAGCACTCCCTCAGTGCTGACCTCACTCAATGCAGCACTCCCTCAGCATTTACCCCATCACTGCTGACCTCCCTTCAGTGCTGGACGTCCTCAGTGCAGCACTCCCTCTGTGCTGAAACCCTCCAGCTTTGTCACCTTTCTGTGCTGACCCCACTCTGTGCAGCACTCCCTCAGTGTTGAACCCAATCAGTGCAGCACTCCCTCAGTGCAACACTCCCTCAGTGCAGCACTCCCTCAGTGCTGACATCCCTCAGACAGTCTCACAGCACTGACCCTCCCACGACCCTCACAGCTGACACCCCACAGTGAAGCACTCCCTCAGTGATGA
>NW_025965727.1:114182-114379 GCF_021869965.1 Rhincodon typus | reverse complement strand
GACCCTCACAGCTGACACCCCACAGTGAAGCACTCCCTCAGTGATGATCCGACGCAGAGCAGCAGTCCCTTAATGCAGCATTCCCTCAGTACTGACAGCTTCAGTGCTGACCTCCCTTCAGTGCTAACCACCTTCAGTGCTGACGCCCCTACAGTGCAGCACTCCCTCATTACTCACACCGTCAGTGCTGACCTCCC
>NW_025965727.1:112750-114172 GCF_021869965.1 Rhincodon typus | reverse complement strand
CACCGTCAGTGCTGACCTCCCTTTAGTGCTGGTTGACTTCAGTAAAGAAATCCCTCAGTGCTAGGACATAGAACAAAGAACATTACAGCGCAGTACAGGCCTTTCGGCCCTCGATGTTGCGCCAACCTGTGAAACCAATCTGAAGCCCATCAAGCCTAAACCATTCCATTATCATGCATGTGTTTATCCAATGACCATTTAAATGCCCTTAAAGTTGGCGAGTATACTACTTTTGCAGTCAGGGCATTCCACGCCCTTACTACTCTCTGAGGAAAGAACCTACCTCTAACATCTGTCCTATATCTATCACCCCTCAATTTAAAGCTATGTCCCCTCGTGCTAGCCATCACCATCCGAGGAAAAAAGCTCCCACTGTCCACCCTATCTAATCCTCTGATCATTTTGTATGTCTCTATTAAGTCACCTCTGAACCTTCTTCTCTCCAACGAAAACAGCCTCAAGTCCCTCAGCCTTTCCTCATAAGACCTTCCCTCCATACCAGGCAACATCCTGGTAAATCTCCTCTGCACCCTTTCCAATGCTTCCACATTCTTCCTATAATGCGGTGACCAGAACTGTACGCAATACTCCAAGTGCGGCCGCACCAGAGTTTTGTACAGCTGCAACATGACATCATGGCTCCGAAACTCAATCCCTCTACCAATAAAACCTGACATACCGTACGCCTTCTTAACAACGCTATCAACCTGGGTGGCAACTTTCAGTGATCTATGCACATGGACACCGAGATCTCTCTGCTCATCCACACAACCAAGAATCTTACCATTAGCCCAGTACTCTGTATTCCTGTTACTCCTTCGTAAGTGAATCACCTCACACTTTTCTGCATTAAACTCCATTTGCCACCTCTCAGCCCAGCTCTGCAGCTTATCTATGTCCCTCTGTAACCTGCAACATCCTTCCGCACTATCCACAACTTCACCGACTTTGGTGTTTTCGCAAATTTACTGACTCATCCTTCGACGCCCTCATCCAGGTCATTTATAAAAATGACAAACAACAGTGGTCCCAAAACAGATCCTTGAGGCACACCACTAGTAACTGAACTCCAGGATGAACATTTCCCATTTACCACCACCCTCTGTCTTCTTACAGCGAGCCAATTTCTGATCCAAACCGCTAAATCACCCTCAATCCCATGCCTCCGTATTTTCTGCAATAGCCTACTATGGGGAAGCTTATCAAACGCTTTACTGAAATCCATATACACCACATCAACCGCTTTACCCTCATCCACCTGTTTGGTCACCTTCTCAAAGAACTCAATAAGGTTTGTGAGGCACGACCTGCACTTCACAAAACCGTGTTGACTATCCCTAATCAAATTACTCATTTCTGGATGATTATAAATCCGATCTCTTATAATCCTTTCCAACACTTTACCCACCACCGAAGTAAGGC
>NW_025965727.1:111637-112250 GCF_021869965.1 Rhincodon typus | reverse complement strand
ACCAAATGACTCAAGTTTTGATGTTGGTTGGACTAACATGCTTATTTCCGTCAGATAAGCACTTCAGAAGTCAATAATCTCAACTTCACCAAATGACTTAATTTTTCATGCTGTTTTGACTAACGTGCTTATTTCAGTGAGACAAGCACTTCACAAAACCAAAATCTGAACTTCACAAAATGACTCAAGTTTTAATGTTGGTTTGACTAACATGATTATTTGAGTGAGAAAAACACTTCAGAAGTCAAAAATCTCAACTTGACCAAACGACATAACTTTGGACGCTGGATGGACTAAAATGCTTATTTCAGTGTGATCAGCACTTCAGAAATCAAAAATCTCAACTTCACCCTCTGACTTAATTTTTGATGCAGTTCTGACTAACATCCTTATTTAACTCAGGTAAGCACTTCAGAAGACCAATATGTCACTTCACCAAAAATGTTAGTTTTTGATGTTGATTTGAATGACATACTTATTTCATGAGGTAAGCACTTCAGAAAACCAAAATCTCAACTTCACAAAATGACTCAATTTTTGATGTTGTTTTGAATAACATTCTTATTTCAGAGAGTTAAGCACTTCAGAAGGCTAAAATCTCAACTTCACCAAA
>NW_025965727.1:109964-111137 GCF_021869965.1 Rhincodon typus | reverse complement strand
ACCTTCACCAGATGAGCTAACTTTTGATGTTGTTTAAATTAAAATGCGTACTGTGGCGAGTTAAACTCTTCAGAACACAAAAACCTGAAAGTCACCAAATGACTGTAGTTTTCATGATGGTTTGACGAACATGCTTGTTTGATTGAGAGAAGCATTTCAGAGGTCAAAACTCTCAACTTCACCAAATGACTCAACTGTTGATGTTGTTTTGAATAACGTGCTTAATTCAGCGAGATAAGATTATCAGAATACTAAAATGTCAACTTCAGCAAAGGACCTAACTTATGATGCTGATTTGACTAAAATTCTTATTTCAGTGAGATAAGCACTTCAGAAGTCAAAAATTTCAACTTCACCAAATGACTATATTTTTAATGTTATTTTGACTAACATGCTTATTTCAGTAAGATAAGCACTTCAGAAAACAAAATTCTGAACTTTATCAAATGACTCAAGTTTTGATGTTGGTTTGACTAACATGCTTATTTCAGCGATTGAAGCGCATGAGAAGGCTCAGATGTCAACTTCACCAAATGACTCAACTTTTGATGCTGTTTGTAATAAAATGCTAACTGCAGCGAGTTAAGCTCTGCAGTAGACCAAAATCTGAACTTCACCAAATGACTCAAGTTTTGATGTTGGTTTGAGTAACGTGCTTATTTCATTGAGATATGCTCTGCAGAAGACCAAAATCTCAACTTCAACAAGAAACTCAACTTTTTATGCTGTTTTAACAACATGCTTACTTCAGTGAGATAAGCAAATCAGAAGACCAAAATCTGAACTTCACTAAATGACTCAAATTTTGATGATGGATTGATTAACAGGCTTACTCCCGTGAAGGAAGCACTTCAGAGGTGAAGAATCTCGACCTCACCAAATGACTCAACTTTTGATGTTGTTTTGAGTAACATGCATATTTGAGTGAGATAAGCACTTCAGAAGGCCAAAATTTGAACTTCACCAAATGACTCAACTTGTAACGTTGCTTTGACGAACATGCTTTTTTCAGCGAGTTCAGCAGTTCAGAAGGCTAAAATGTCGACTTCACCAAGTGACTCAACTTATAATGTTGTTTTGAATAACATGCATATTTGAGTAAGATAAGCACTTCTGAAGGCAAAAATCTCAACTTCACCAGATGACTTAATTTTTGATGCTGGTTGGATTAAA
>NW_025965727.1:108698-109464 GCF_021869965.1 Rhincodon typus | reverse complement strand
ATAAGCATTTCAGAAGAGTAAAATCTCAACTCCACCAAATGACACAACTTTTGATGCTGGTTGGTTGAAAATGCTTATTTCGGCGAATTAAGGTCTTCAGAACACCAAAACCTGAACTCCATCAAATGACTCCAGTTTTTACGGTGATTTGACTAACATGCTTAGTTGAGTGAGATAAGCATTTCAGAAGATCAAAATCTCAACTTCACAAAATGACTCAACTTTTGATGTTGTTTTGACTGACGTGCTTATTTCAGCGAGATAAGCATATCGGAAGACTAAAATCTCAACTTCACCAAAGTACATAACTTTTGATGCTGGTTTGACCAAAAAAATGCTTATTTCAGTGAGATGAGTACTACCGAAGTCAAAAATCTCAACTTCATCAAACGACATGTTTGTTGATGCTGGTTAGAATAAAATGCTTATTTCAGTGAATTAAGCTCTTGAGAAGACTAAAATCTGAACTTCACCAAATGACTCAAGTTTTGATGTTGTTTTGAGTAACATGCATATTTGAGTGAGATAAGCACTTCAGAAGGCCAAAATAAGAACTTCACTAAATGACTCAACTTTTGATGTGAGTGAGACTAACATGTTTCCTTGAGTGAGATAAGCACTTCAGAAGTCAAAAATCTCAACTTCACCAAATGACTTAAATTTGTCATGCGGTTTCGACTAACATGCTTATTTCACTCAGATAAGCACATCATACTTTAATCTGAACTTCACCAAATGAGTTAGTTTTTGATGTTGGTTTGAATGA
>NW_025965727.1:104851-108198 GCF_021869965.1 Rhincodon typus | reverse complement strand
GCAGAAAACTTGTTTGATGTCCTGCAAGCTATTCAAGTCCTGGGAGAAGGTTGCTGAGGGCTGATTAATATTATGCTTTTTCATAGCATCGGTTGACACGATGGTATTGTTCTGAATAGATTAGAAAATTAGCACATACTCAGGGATAGACTCTGATGTCGACACAGCTTGGCAACTGTTAACAAAATAAGGCCGTGAGGATTAAAACTGTGAAAAGGCAGTAAATGGGGTGGAAGGAACATTTTAATTTAGTCTCCCTTTAATAGAGAAAAGTATGACAAGATCACAGTTTTATGAATGAATGAAATGCGATAATAGTAAACATAGTACGTTCGGAAGTGGTCAATAAAGTTATGAATGAATGAGAGCGCGAGAGTGGTAATATGGAGCGCTTGTGGGTGTATTGCTTTGGAGGACCTTTAATACAACAGTAAAGAGGCTTGCGCTCGTAATTATTTACCAAAATTCACTGGACTGTGGGGTGGTTCCCGCAGATTGGAAAACAGCCAATGTGAAGCCACTGTTTTAAAAAGGAAGGAGACAAAAAACAGGTAACTCTCGGCAGTTAGCTTAACTTCAGTTGTGGGGATAATGTCTGAATCCATCATTAAGGAAGATAATAGCAAGACAACTGGATATAAATTGTCCCATTGGGAACACCCAGCATGGGTTCATGAAGGGTAGGTCATGTTTAACTAACTTGGTGGAATTCTTTGAGGGCATTACTTGCATGGTGGACAATGGGGAACATGTGGATGTCGTGCATCTGGATTTCCAGATGGCATTTGACAAGGTGCCACACCAACGGCTGCGACATAAGATAAAATTGCACGATATTACAGGTAATGTATTGGCATGGATAGAAGATGATTGATGAGTAGAAAATAAAGAGTAGGGGTAAATGGGTGTTTTTCTGGTTGGCGGTCAGTGGCGAGTGGTGTGCCTCAGGGATCAGTGTTGGGACTGCAATTTTTACAATTTACATAGATGGTTTGGATTTGAGGACTAAGTGTGGTGTGTCAAAATTTGCAGATGACACTGAGATGAGCGGTCGAGCAAAGTGTGCAGAAGACACTGAAAGTCTGCAGAGGGATATACCGTCTTAGTGAGTTGGCAATGGTCTGGCAGATGGAGTACAATGTCGATAACTGTGAGGTCATCCATTTTGGCAGGAATAACAAAAAAAAGGACTGTGGTTTAAATGGAAAAAAATTGCAACATGCTGCTGTGCAGAGGGACTTGTGTGTCCTTGTTCATGAATCGCTAAAAGTAGTATTGCAGGTGCAGCAGGTAATTAAAAAGACAAATAGAATTTTGTCTGTCATTGCCAGAGGGATAGAGTTTAAAAACAGCGGGGTAATGCTGCACCTGTATAGGGTCCTGGTGAGGTCGCACCTGGAGTACAGTGTGCAGTTTTGGTCTCCTTACTTAAGAAGGGATATACGAGCACTGGACGGGGTGCAGATGAGATTCACTCGGTTGATTCTAGAGTTGAGAGGTTTGGAATATGAGGTGAGACTGAGTAGGCTGGGATTAAAATCATTGGAATTCACAAGAATGAGGGGAGATCTTATGGAAACATACAAGATTATGAAGGGAATAGATAAGGTGGAGGCAGGGAGGTTGTTTCCACTCGCAGGTGAAATTAGGACTGGCGGGCATAGCCTCAAAATAAAGGAATCGGATGTAGGACTGAGGACAGGAGGAACTTCTTCACCCAAAGGGTTGGGAATCTGTGGAATTCCCTGCCCAGTGAAGCGGTTGAAGCTACCTCGCTGAATGTTTTTAAGGCAAGGCTAGATAAATTTATGAACAGTAAAGGAATTAAGGTTTATGGTGAGCGGGCGGGTAAGTGGAACTGAGTCTCAAAAAGATCAGCCATGATCTTATTGAATAGCGGGGCAGGCTCGAGGGGCCAGAGGGTCTACTCTTGCTCTTAGTTCTGATGTTCTTATGTTATAATGTTATTGCGCCTCATAAAAACCAGAGAAAAGGATATTTTAAGGCGATTGACACTGCATGACTAAAGACGCGCCAGCCAGAGGTTCTGAGGAAGGATCACCTGACCCGAAATGTTAACTCTGTTTTTTCCCTCACAGATGCTGCCAGACTTATTGAGCTTTTCCTGCAACTTTGAATTTTTTCCTGATTTGCAGCATCCGCAGTTCTTTCGGTTTTTACGATGTGTTTTGGTATTTATTTACAGGGGGCTCTTTATTTATAGCTGGCTGTGTCTTTGAGAGTTTATTTGTAAGGGGCCCTGTTTTATGGATAATTTACAGGTCGGTTTTGTGCTGGGGTGTATTGACAGGTGCTCTGTGTTTTCGCGTTTATTCAGAGGGAGCCCTGTGTTTTGCATTCTGTTTCCTCGGGCATCTGTTTTAGAGGTCATTTAAAAGGGTCTGTGTATTTGAGGGTATAAATACAGGGGGTCCTGTTTTATGGATTATTTGAATTAAGCTCCTTGTTTTACTGGTTATTGAAAGGGTTCTCTGTCAGAGGGCTTGTTTACAGTCGTCTCTGAGGGTTTATTTACTGGAAGCACAGTTTTAGGGAGGATTTGCAGGGTGTACTGTGTTTCAGGGTTTATTTACAAGGAGCTCTATATTTGACATGTAATTTACATGGGGCTTTGTCTTTTATTGTTTCTTACTGGGGGCTCTGTTTTACATTTTAATTCCTGAGGAACCTTTCTTCGGTCATATGTAAAGGGGTCCCTGCGCTTAAGAGCGTAGTTACAGGTAGCTCTGTTTTTATCATTTGTTTAACTGAGGCTCTGCATCTGAGATTATTTACAGAAAGCTTTGTGTTTCAGGCTTCATTGTATATAAACCCTGAAACACAGACATTCCTGTAAATTAAGCTCTGTGTTTTAGCGTTTATTGATAGGGAGTTACGTGCCGCGGTGCTCTGTGGTTTACATTTTACTTCGTGAGGGAACTTTCTTTTGGTTTATTTAAAGGGTCTCTGTGCTTGATAGTGTATTTACAGGGGCCTTTTTTTACCGTTTGTTTAAATGAGGCTCTGCGTCGGAGATTATTTCCAGGAAGCATTGTGTTTCAGGGTTAATTTACAGGGATGTGTGTGTTTTTGGGTGTACATACACGATGCTGTGTGTTTTTGGGATTGTTTATAGTGAGCTCCGTGTTTTAAAGGCTTTGAAAGGGGTCTCTGTTTTAGGGTTTGTTTGCAGGAGGCTGTTTCTTTATAGGTAGCTTTGTCTTTTTAGGGTTATTTGTAAGGGGCCCTGTCTTACGGATAATTTACAGGTGGGCTAAGTGTTGGGGTGTAATTAAAGGTGCTCAGTGTTTTCGGATTTATTTAGACGTAGCCCTGTGTTTTACCTT
>NW_025965727.1:103797-104351 GCF_021869965.1 Rhincodon typus | reverse complement strand
TCTGAAGTGCCTATCTGAGTGAAATAAGCATATCAGTCAAAACAGAAAAAAAATTATGTCATTTGATGAAGTTCAGGTTTTGGTCTTCTGAAGTGCTTATCTCACTGAAGTAAGCATTTTAGTCAAATCAGCATCAAAAGGTAGGTCCTTTGGTCAGTTTGAGATTTTAGTCTTCGGATATGCTTAACTCGCTGAAATAATCATTTTAATTTAACCAGCATCATAAATTAAGTCATTTGGTGAATTTGAGATTTTTGCGTTCTGACATCTGTACTCGCTGAAATAAGCATGTTCGTAATAACACCATCAAAAGTTGAGTCACTTGGTGAAGTTGAGATTTTTGACTTCTGAAGTGCTTATCCCACTGAAATAAGAATTGTAAACAAACCAGTATCTAATGTTCGTTCATTTGGTGAAGGTGAGATTTTAGTCTTCTGATATGCTTATCTCGCTGAAATAAGCACGTTAGCCAAAACAACATCAAACGCTGAGTCATTTGGTGATGTTGAGATTTTTTGAATTCTGAAGTGCTTATCTCACTGAAGTAAGCATAT
>NW_025965727.1:102576-103297 GCF_021869965.1 Rhincodon typus | reverse complement strand
GTCAAACCAGCATGAAAAGTTATTTCCTTTGGTGAAATTGACATTTTCGTCTTCTGATATGCCTGTCTCGCTGAAATAAGCTCGTTAGTAAAAACAACATCAAAAGTTGAGTCATTTGGTGAAGTTGAGATTTTTGAGTTCTGAAATGCTTCACTCCATCAAATAAACATGTTAGCCAACCATCATCAAAACTACAGTCATTTGTTGAAGAACAGGTTTTGGTTTTCTGATGAGCTCAACTCGCTACAATATGCATTTTAAACCAACCAGCATCAAAAGTTGTGACATTTGGTGAAGTTGAGGTTTTACCCTTCTGAAGTGCTTAAATCGCTGAAGTAAGCATGTCAGTCAAACCAACATCAAATCTTGAGTCGTTTGGTGAATTTCAGATTTTGGTTTTCTGCGGAGCTTATCTCACTCAAATAAGCATGTTAGTCAAAACAGCAGTAAATATTAAGTCATTTGGTGAAGTTGAGATTTTTGACTTCTGAAGTGCTTATCTCACTCAAGTAAGCATGTTAGTCGAACCAACATCAAAACTTGAGTCATTTGGTGAAGTTCTTATTTTGGCCTTCTGAAGTGCTTATCTCACTCAAATATGCCTGTTATTCAAAATAACATCAAAAGTTGAGTCATTTGGTGAAGTCATAAGATCATAAGAACATAAGAACTAGGAGCAGGAGTAGGCCGTCTGGCCCTTCGAGCCTGCTCTGCCATTCAA
>NW_025965727.1:97712-102076 GCF_021869965.1 Rhincodon typus | reverse complement strand
CGTTGAGATTTTTGTCTTCTGAAGTGCTTATCTCACTCAAATAATCAGGTTAGTCAAACCAACATTAAAACTTGAGTCATTTTGTGAAGTTCAGATTTTGGTTTTCTGAAGTGCTTATCTCACTGAAATAAGCATGTTCGTCAAAACAGCATCAACATTGAAGTCATTTGGTGAAGTTGAGATTTTTGACTTCTGAAGTGCTTATCTTCCTGAAATAAGCATTTTAGTCAAAGCAGCATCAAAAGTTCGGTGTCTTGGTGAAATTGAGATGTTGATCTTCTGTTAATGCTTATCTCGCTAAAGTAAGGACGTTATTCAAAACAACATCAAAAATTGAGTCATTTGGTGAAGTTGAGATTTTGATCTTCTGACGTGCTTATCTCAAAGAAATCAACATGCCATTTAGATCAACATCAAAAACCAACTCATTTGGTGAAGTTGAGTTATTGGTCTTCCGATGTGATTATCTGAGTTAAATAAGCATTTTAATCAAAAGTTGAGTCATTTGGTGAAGTCGAGATTCTTCACTTCCTGAAGTGCTCATTTCACTGGCGGAAGCCTGTTAGTCAATCCAACATTAAAATTTGCGTCATTTAGTGAAGTTCAGATTTTGGTCTTCTGAAGTGCTTATCTTACTGAAATAAGCATGTTAGTCAAACAAACATCAAAACTTGAGTCATTTTGTGAAGTTCAGATTTTGGTCTTCTGAAGTGTTTAAATCGCTGAAATAAGCATTTTAAACCAAATAGCATTGAAAGTTGAATCGTTTGGTGAAGTTGAGGTTTCGCACTTCTGAGGCGCTGAACTCGCTGAAGTAAACACGTTAGTCAAAACAACATCAAAAGTTGAGTCACTGTGTGAAGTTGAGATTTTGATCTTCTGAACTGCTTTGCTCATGAAATAAGCATGTCATTCAAACGACATGAAAAACTAACTCATTTGGTGGATTTGAGATATTGGTCTTCTGATGTGCTCAACTCCCTCAAATAAGCATTTGATCCAAACAGATTCAAACATCAAGTCATTTGGTGAAGTTGAGATTTTTGGCTTCGGAGATGCTTATGTCGCTGAAATAAGCATGTTCGTCAAACCAGCATCAAAAGTTAGGTCATTTGGTGAAGTTGATGTTTTAGTCTTCTGATATGCTTAACTCGCTGAAATAAGCATTTTAATTTAACCAGCATCGTAAATTAAGTCAAGTGGTGAAGTTGAGATTTTTGACGTCTGAAATGCTTATCTCACTGAAATAAGCATGTTAATCAAATCAGCACCAAAAGTTGAGTCATTTGGTGAAGTTGAGATTTTGGTCTTCCGATGTGCTTATCTGAATGAAATAAGCGTGTTACTCAAAACAGCATCAATAATTAAGTCTTTTGGTGATGTAGAGATTTTTGACTTCTGAACTGCTTATCTGACTCAAATAAGCATTTAGTCGAACGAGCATCAAAACTTGAGTCATTTGGTGAGATTCAGATTTTGGTCTTCTGAAGTGCTTATCTGAGTGAAATAAGCATGCTAGTCAAAACAGCATAAAAATAAAGTCATGTGTTGAAGTAGAGATTTTTGAATTCTGAAATGCTTATCTCACTAAAATAAGCATTTTAGTCAAACCAGAATCAAAAGTTGAATGTTTTGGTGAAGTTCCGATTTTGGTCTTCTGATATGCTTATCTAACTGATGTAAGCACGTTAGTCAAAACAACATCAAAAATTGAGTCATATTTGGTAAAGTTGAGATTTATATCTACTGAAGTGCTTAACTCGCTGAAATAAGCATTTTTATGCAACCTGCATCAAAAATTAAGTCATTTGGTGAAGGGTGAGATTTTTGCCTTCAGAAGTGCTTATCGAACTCAAATCTGCATGTTACTCAAAACAACATCAAAATTTGAGTCATTTATGAAGTCGAGATTCTTCACTTCTACAGTGCTTATTTCACTGGAGGAAGCCTGTTAGTCAATCGAACATCAAAATTTGAGTCATTTAGTGATGTTCAAGTTTTGGTCTTCTGCAGTGTTTATCTCACTGAAATAAGCATGTTAGTCAAAACCCCATAAAAAGTTGTGTCATTTGTTGAAGTTGAGATTTTGGTCTTCTGAAGTGCTTATTTCGCTGAAATGAGCATGTCAGTCAAACTAACATCAAAAATTGAGTCATTCGGTGAAGTTGAGATCGCACTGAGAGGATGCTGTACTTTTGAAGAGTCAGTATTGAGGAAGTGCTGCATTGTCGGAGAGTCAGTATTAAGGGAGTACAGCACTGCTGGACGGTCAATTTGAGGATTTGCTATGCTGTAGGAGGGTCAATAATGATGGAATTCTGCACTGTCAGAGGGTGAAAATTAAGGGAGAGCTGCAGATTCAGAGGGTTAATGTTGATGGGGGTGTTGCATAAAGTGGTGATGGCGAAGTGGTAAGTCATGCTACACTATTGAAAGGTCAGCACTGTGAGAAAGCCACCCGCTCAGAGGGTCAATATTAAGGAAGAGCTTCACTGTCAGGAGGTCAATAGTAAGAGAGTGCTCCAGCATTGAGGCTCAATATTAAGTGACTGCTACACTGTCAGAGAGTCAATGATGAGTGGGTGCTGAAGTGTTGCAGAGGAAGTACGGAGGGAGTGCTGCATTGTCATTGTCATCACTGTCGGAAGGCCAATTTTCAGGGAGTGCTGCACTGTCAGAGGGTCACTATTGAGGGAGTACTGCATGGTCAGAACAGTCAGCCATGACGGATTGCTGCACTGTCAGAGGGTCAATATGAAGGGTGTGCTACACTGTTAGACCGTCACTGATGAGCTAGTGATGCACTGTGTGGAGTCAGTACTGAGGGAAACTGCCCTGTCAGAGGGTCAACAGTAAGAGTGTGCCAGCGGGTCAGTGCTGAGGAATTACAGCACTGAGAGACGGTCAGCACTCCCTCAGTCCTGACTATTCGACAGATTAGCTACTCCCTCAGATTCAGTACTGCCTCAGAACTGACCATCTGGCAACGAGGTACCAACTCAGAACTGACCCTCTGGCCATTATGCCCTCTCTCAACATTGACATTTTAATCATGAGGGTCTTCCTTTAATCATGGGGATGTTCAGCACTTCCTCAGTACTGCTGTCCCCCTGACACTGTTGCATTACCTCACAACTGACCATATTAAAATGAGGCATCATCTCAATTTGATCCTTTGACAATTATGCACTCCCTCAGCACTGACCCTCTGACAAAAAGGCACTCCATCAGTAGTGACCCTTTGATAGCGCTGCAGTCCCTCAGTACTGATCCTCTAATTGTGCGACATTCCCTCAATTCTTATCCCATTACAATGAGGCACCGCATTAATATGGCCCTCTGACAAAGTAGCACAGACACAGAGATGACCTATTGATAATGAAGTTCAGTGGTGACCCTCAGAGTGCTGCTCTACCACAGGACTGGCACTCTAATCCTGTAGCACTGTCTCAATTCAGACCCCTTTACAATGAGGCACCAGCTCAGTATTGACCCTCTGACAATTATGTACGCCACAGATCTGACACTCTGACAGTGCTACAAAACCTCGTCCTGTCCCTCTGATCGTGAGGCACTCACTCAATTCTGACCCTGTTACATTGACAGTGCAGTTCTTCCTCATTGTTGACCCTGTCGCAGTGCAGAATTCACTAACACTGACCCACTCACAGTGCGGCATACTTTTAATTCTGAACATCTGATAGTCCTACGGGGAGCTGACTCTGACAGTGCAGCATCCTCTCAGTATAGACCCTCTGACAGTATTTAGGGGAGTGCTGCACTGTCAGAGAGACAGGACTGAGGAAGAGCTGCACTGTCAGATGACAAATATCAATGGAGTGCTCGGGTCAATTTTAATGGAGTTGTGCACTGTCACAAATTCAATATTAAGAGAGTGCTGCACTGTCAGAGGGTCAATGATGAGAGAGTGCTGCGCTGTGGAAAGGCCTGTACTGAAAGGGAGCCGCCCTGTCAGAGGGTCTATATTAAAGGAGTGCTGCACTGTGAGGGTGTCAATATTAAGTAAATGCTCCAGTCTCAGAGGGTCAATTTGATGGGAGCATATCTCTCTGAAATTATCTTGTTGGAGGGTGAGTACTAAAGTAGTGCTGCTCCGTCCGAGGGTTCGTATAACGGGAGTGATGCACTATCAGATGATCAGGGAGTGCTGAAGTGAGGGGGTGGGGTCAACATTAAGCGGGTCAGCATTGAGGGTGTGGTGCATTGAGGGCGGTCACAGTGAGAGTGGTCAGCACTGAGGGAGTGCTGCACAGAGTGAGGTCAGCACTGCGGTGGTCCTGCACTGAGGGGCGTCATCACAGAGGGGGGTCAGTACTGAGGGAGTGCTGCACTCAGGGGGTGCT
>NW_025965727.1:89378-97212 GCF_021869965.1 Rhincodon typus | reverse complement strand
GTTCGGTGGGGCAGGAGCAGGCGGAAACAATTGGTTGACCAGAGCAATCAGGTTTGCCGGAAAAGCTCAGCAGGTCTGGCAACATCTGTGAAGGAGAAAACAGAGTTAACGTTTCTGGTCCACAGACCCTTCCTCAGAATTTCAGTACACTGCCGACATTGAGGTGTTATCTCACTCCAACCCTGTCAGAACTGCAAGAACCCAGATTTGGTCCTGTATTCGCGTGGCACTCCCTCAGGACTGATCCTGTAATCGTGTGGCACTGCTTCAGTAATAACCGTTAGACAACACTGCGCTTCCGCATTACTGACTGTCTGACAAACAGGCACTGCCTCAGATCTGACTTGGTGACTATGAGGTACTATCTAAATCCGACTATCTCGCAGTGTTTTAGTGGGGGCTCTGTTATTTAGTTTTGATTTACAGTGGGCCTTGCGTTTTAGCTTTCATTAACTGGAGGCTCTGTGTTTTAGAGATTTTTTTTGCAGTCGTCTGTTTGAGGGTTTAGGGGGATTTTAGGGAGGATTTACAGGGTTTATTTACAGGGAGCTCTATACTTTACTCGTTATTTACAGCGGGCTCTGACTTTTATGGCCCCAGCCTCCATCCCCAGCTTGTCCCAGTCCTGCCTCCAGCCCGTGGAACTGACCCTCGTCCCGGCCCGCAGCGTGTCCCGGCTCTCAGCCCTAACCCCAGACTGTTCCGGCCGTTGCCGCGGCCCCCAGCCCCCGACACGAAACACAGCCTGTCCTGGCCCGGAACCCAGGCCCCCAAAACCCACCCCAACCCGAGCCTGTCCCGGCTCCAAACATGACCAAAAACGTAGCCCCAATCCTAACCCTAAACCTGGCCCCTGACCCCAGAAAGAGCTTTCAGCCCCCAGCCGAATCACGGACGACAGCCTGTCGCAGCCCTGGCCCAGCCCAGCCCGACCCAAACCGGGGCCCCCGCCCAGACCATTACTGTAAACCTCGCCTTAGCCTCAGACCTCCGACCCCGGCCCCAAACTAACCAAAACCTTCGCCCCAACCTGACAATGAAACTAAACCCGGCCCCAGACGTCCAGCCCCGCCCTGGCCGGCCCGACCCAATCCAGAGCCCCAGACCAGAAAATCACCGTAAACCTCGCCTTAGGCTCAGCCCTACGCACCGGCCCCAGACCCCAGCCTTCAGCCCCTGTCCCAGCCGTAACTCAAAACCCGGACCGAGACACAGCCATCCGCCCTGCAGCCAAAAATCCCCCCGCAGCCTGTCGCAGCCCTGACCCTGACCCTAACACTAACCACGGCCCTGAGCCTGACCCCGACACCGACCCCGACCAGGTTAAGGTCCCAGCACCCAGCCCGCAGCCCCGACCCTAACCCCTGCCTGTCCCAGACCCGAGCTCCTACCGAAATCTAACCCCAGCCTTAGCCTGACTCGGCCCCCATCTTTCGCTCTAATACCAGCCTGTCCCTCTTCTGGCCCCGACTGTCCTGTTCCCCGGCCCTCGGCCATCCCAACAGCCTCTGCCCCCTCCTCCATCCCCGACTGAGCTTGTCCCGGTCCTGGTGCCAGCCCCCAACTGCAGCCTCAACACTGACCTCAACTCAAACCCTAGCCTCAGACCTAACTCTAAACCGAGCCGCACCCTGAGCCTCATCTGCCCTTAACCCTAACCTGTCTGAAGGTAACTACTGAGGAAATGCCTCAATGGTCAATACTCACGCAGTGCCTCCATGTAAAGGGGTCAGAATAGACAACCTCATTGTCAGAGTGTCAGTGACAGTGCTTCAGAGTAGTGCCACTGCTGAGGGACTGTGTCACTGTTAGAGGGTCCAATGGGGTGCACAGTCTCAATATAATCGGGTGAGAAATAAGGGAGTGCAACACGTTTGCAGGACCAGTACTGAGATAGTTTAATAGAGTCAGAGGGTCAGGATTGAGCGAAGGCCTCTATGTAACGGGATCAGAACTGTGGGATGGCTCCACGATTAGCAGGTCAACACTGAGCTATTGAAGCACTGTCACAGCATCAATACGAAGGCAGTACTTCTTTCGAAAGGTGCCCGAATTCTAGGGACGCCACACAATTAGAGGGTCATGACTGTGATATTATGATCAGCGGGTTAGTACTAAGGGACTGCCTTATTGTCAGTGTGTCAGTTCTGAGGCATTGTTCATTTGTCAGAGGGTTCATCGTATGGGAACGACTCATTGTCAGAGTTTGTGTTGTGAGGAAGTTCCTCAGTTTAACGGTGTGGGAATTGAGGGTTTGCTACACAGAGAGGATCAGTGTTAAGGTATTGCAGCTGTATCAGAAGATCAGTGCTGAGGCATTGCCTCACGATAAAGGCATCAAAAGTGAGGTAGTGCGAAACGATTACAGGGTCACTAAGACATTGCAACACTGTGACAGTGTCAGAACTGATGGACTATTTCATTGTCAGAGGGGCATTACTGAGGGATTGAAGCACTGTCAGAGCTCCAGTACAGAGGGAGCGCTTCATTGTCAGAGGGTCATTACTGCAGGAGTGCATTACTGTTAGACAGAGCCAGTTGTTAATTATGCAGGTATCAGAACTGGGACAGTGCCTCATTGTAAGGGCATCAGAATTGAGGGCGACCTCACATTTAGAGGGTCAGTCCTGAGGGAGGGTTTCGTTCTTATTGTGTCAGTACCTCGGGCCTTGGCAGATTGTCAGCTGGTCAGTTCTGAGACAGAGTCTCTTTGTCAGTGGGTCAGCACTGAGGCTGTGCTTCAGTGTAATGGTGTCAGAATGGAGGGTTTGCCACAGACTGACGGTAAGTTCTGAGGCATTTCAGCTCTATCAGGGTCAGAACCCAGGCACTACCTCATTAGCAAAAGATCGCTTCTGCAGCAGGGAGAGAGGGTCAGACTGAAGGAGTGCCTCCTTGTCAGATGGTCAGTTCTGACACACTGCTCCTTTGTCAGAGGGTCATTGGTGAGGCACTGCCTCTTTGTAATGAGATCAGAACTGTCATGGGGCCAGTACTGAGCGAGAACCTCATGATCAGAGGTCAATACTGAGAGAGTGTCTTATCAGATATTCGTTCGGAAGGGTGTGCTTCATTGTCAAAGAGTCCATTCTGAGGGACGGCATCATGTGAGAATTCTAAGGGAAATGCAGGGTTACAGGGATACGTTAAGGGGATGGGTCAGATGCGCTTGGGAGGGTGAGTGTGGACTTGGGCTTAATGGCCTGTTTTACACTGTGGGGATTCTATGATTCTGATGAGAGGATCAGTGCTGTGGCATTTCAGCACTGTTGGAGGGTAGGATCAGTGGGAGTGCATAACCGTCAGAGGGTCAATACTGAGGCTGAGGCAGAGCCAGGGAAATGTAGACCAGTGAGCCTTTGGACTTACAATCCAGTCCTACCTCAGAACTGATCCTCTGACAGAGCTGCAGCTCCTCAGTACAGACTCTGTAATCGTGAGGTACACCCTCAATCCTGACCCCACTTCAATGAGGCACGGCCTCAATATTGACCCTCTGACAATGAGGCACTCCCTCAGTACTGACCCAGTGACTATAATGCGCTCCCACAGGTCCGAATTCATACGACACCAGGTTCTAGTCCAACACAAGCTTTTGCAGCCTCAGTCCTCCTTCAGTCCAACATCGACACCTCCATATCACGGAAATGAGATCTGACAGTGCTTCCATTCCTTAGGTCTAAACCGCTAATCATGTGGCCCTCCATCCATTCTGATCCCATTACATTGAGGCACTGCTTCAGAATGGATCCCTCGTACTCACCCACTGACAGTGCTGTCTACATGTACTGACTGTCTAACATGTGAGCACTACCTTGATTCTGACTCTCTGCAATGAGGTACTCGCTCAGTACCAATGCTCTGACAGTGAAGCACTTCCTCCAAACTGACCTGCTGACAACGAGGCAGTCCCTGAGGACTAACCTTCTGATAGATCTGCAATATCTCCGTACTGATCATTTAAACGTGTGAGACCCCTTCAATTCATACCCTCTTACAATGAGACAGTGCCTCAGTAATGACCCTCTGACAATGAGGCAATGCCTCAGAACTGACCCACTTAAAGTGCTGCACTACCACAGAACTGACCATCTAAGCATGTGGCACACTCCGATATGACCACCTTACAATCAGGTACTGCCTCTGTATTGACCTTCTGACAATGATGCACACCCTCTGTAGTGTACCTTGGACAAACAGGCACTGACTCAGTAATGACTCCCGATGATGAGGCATTCTATCAGGGCTGAACATATGATAAGGCACCTGCTCAGGACTGAACATATGATAATGAAGCATTCCCACAGTTCCAAACCACTGACAGTGCTGTCATACCTCAGGACTGTCCCTCCCATCATGTGACACTGCTTCAATTCTGACATCTGCATAATGAGGCACTGCCTCAGTCCTGACCCTCTGACAATAATGCACTCCCACAGTTCTGACGCTCTGACAATGAGGCATTCATTCAATATTTACACTGTGATAGACTTGCAAAATCTCAGTCCTGGCTGTCAAATCAAGAGGCACATTCTCAATTCTAACCCTGTTGCAATGAGGTGCTGCTTCAGTATTGACCCTCTGCGTCTGTGTCATTTTAAAGCCGATGTTATCTGTCTTCGGAGAGTCCACAAAACCATGTTGAAGTCAAAGTAATCCTTTGAAAGATGGTTAAGTCGTAACACTGCTGTTTTTTTATTGGTGTTTGGAATAAATTTCAGATAATTTTTGGATACACCAAATCGCAAAATTACAGAAGGGGAAGGAGGCCATTTGGCCCATCATACTGGGGTGTCTCTATCATCTCATGCAAATCCTTTTTTCCGCCTATCACCTGCCCACCATTTTCATCCAATGCCCTCTGTACGTCTCCATTGAACTTCATTCATCACAGTTACAGTACAGCACTCCATAACCGAACTACACATTGTGTGATAAAACTCTTCTACAAGCAGGGACATCTTCTCCCGATCTACTCTGTTGAGCCCACTCTCGATTTCAGAAAACCTGAATTCCATCTCCTCTCAGCCGACTGTTGAGAGAGAACAGTCCCAAACTCTTCAATCTATTCTTGTATCTGAAGCTTTTCCGACCTGGAACCATTCCAGTAATAATCAGCACATCAATGCATTTGCCTTTTTCCTATAATGTGAAGGCCACAACTGTGCACAATACTCCAGCTGAGATTTAACTTACCTTGCAGAAGTTCAATATCATCAACTTCTTACTCGTATACTCTATACCCCTATTAATAAAGGCTGTATGCTTTATTTATTGCTCTCTCCAGCTGTACTGCGACCATAATTTCAACTGTGCACGTCCATACCACTATTTTACATTGGAAGGAAAAACACTTGAAAGACAAAGCGCATCACCTTACACTTCTCTGCATTGTACCTCATCTTCCACCAATCTGCCCACTCCATCAACTTTTCAATGCACTTTTGGAGTTCCACACTATTCTTCTCACAATTTTCAATTCTCAAGTTCAACTCGGAAATTGTCCCTTGCACACCACGATCAAGATAATTAATTATCTTTCAGGAAAGACAAACGTCCCGGTAGCAGCCCCTGGAGAATTCCACTACAACCCTGTTTCCCAGCCTGAAAAATATCCGTTCACCATTACTGAAATATTGGACTGGACAAAGAAGAAGGCATTCTTTCTTTGAATAATGCCACAGGCATTTTCATTTCCATTTCTGAATCTCATTGCATCATATATACTGCAACGCAGCAATTCCTTGATAATGTCAGACGAGATCATACTCTGTTATAACCAGAATGACACAAAAGCCCTCAATTGCCAAGTATCTGAGTCATGAACGCAACCTTCTGGGCCTCAGAAATGACAAGTGGAAGTGTTTGTGTGTACAGTCTTTCATCAAATCCTTCAGTCAACAGAGCAGCTGCCTCCAGGGCTGGAATGTCTTCACAAAAGGAATGTTATTTCAGTCCTACCGGGAAAGAGAAGGGAAGTCTTAAAAGGACTGCAGTCAAAGTAGGTTGGAGAGCCTTGATTCTCTGGTGCCACACTTGATTTAGTGGTTTGACAAAGTTCGCATGATCGACTGGTTAACAAGGTTCGATCACATGGAATACAGGGAGAACGAGCCATCTGGATACAAAAATTGACGAGAAGGTAGGAGAGAGGGTGGTGGTCGAGGGTTATTTTTCAGATTGAAGGCCTGTGACCAGCGGGTTGGAGGATTTGAGCTATAAGGAGAGGCTGAATAGGCTAGGGCCATTCTTCCTGGAGTGTCGGAGGGCGAGGAGGACCTGATAGAAGTTTATAAAATCATGAGAGCATGGATAGGGTGAACAGCCAGGGTCTTTTCCCCAAGGTAGGGGAGTCCAAAACTAGAAGTCATGTGCTTATTTTGAGAGGGGAAGTTGTGAAACGTACCTAAGGAGCAACATTTTGAATTAGAGGGTGGTACATGTATGCAATAAGCTGCCAGTGGAATTGGTGAAGGATGGCACAATAACAACATTTCAGAGGTAAGTGAATGGGTCGACGAATAGGACGGGTTGAGGGATATGGCCAAACGGAATAGATTAATTTTGTTTATCTGGTCAGTATGGACGAGTTGGACTAAAGTTTCTGTTTTCATACTGTACGTCTGCCATTCTATGACTCCATGTTCCACTGACAATAAGGCACTTTCTCAGTAATATCCTCTGAGAACGAGGCACTCCCACACTGCTGCAAATACCTCACTACCAACCCTCTTAATTTGTGGCACTCCCTCAGTTCTAACCGATTGACGGTGACACAATGCCTCTGGCCGAACTCTCTGATCAGTTGGCACTCCTTCAATTCCAACACCTACACAATGAGGCACTGCCTCCATATTGACCCTCTGACTCCTACAGATCTGACTTACTGACAGTCCTGTATTGTTAGTCCTGACCTTTTAATCATTTCGCACTCCCTCAATTGTGACCCCATTACATTGAGGAACTGAATCAGTATTAACCCTCTTGCAATGAGGGGCCACCTCAGTACTGAACCTCTGACTGTGCTTCAATACCTCAAGACTGACCCTCTGTCAATAAAGCATTCTGTCAGTTCGACCGTCTCTAAGTGCTGCAAAACCTCAGCACGGGTCCTGTAATCAAGTGGCACTCCTTCGATTCTAACCTCTGTAAGATGTGGCACTGCCTCATTGTTGACCCTCTGACAATGAGGCACCCTCTCAGTACTGAATGTCCAATTATGTCGCATACCCACAATTCTGAAACCGTTACAATGAGGGGATGTTCACTGATGATTGCACAATGTTCAGAACCATTCGCAGCTCCTCAGACACTGAAGCAGTCCTGTTCAAATGCAACATGTCCTGTCGAGGGCCAACAAGTACAAATAACATTTGTGTCACACAATGCAACCATCAACAATAAGAGACAATAGAACCACTGCCCCTTGGCATTTTTACCATTATAGTCTTATCATCACTGAATCCCCACCATCAACATCCTGAGGGTCATCATTGACCAGAAACTCAACTGCTCTCACCACATAAACACAGCGCAAGAGCAGGTCAGAAGATAGGAATACCACAGGGAGTAATTCTCCTGCTGACTCCTCAAAGCCTGTCCACCATCTACAAGGCACAAGTCAGAAGTGTGATGGAATAGTCCCCACTTGCCTGGATGAGACAGCCCCAACAACACAAGAAGCTTTAAACCATCTCGGACAAAACAGCACGCTTGACTGACACTACATCCACAAATATCCACTCCCTCTACCACCAACAGTCAGTAGCAGCAGTGTATGCTATCTCCAAGATGCACTGCAGAAATTCACTGAAGATCCTCGGACATACCCACG
>NW_025965727.1:84991-88878 GCF_021869965.1 Rhincodon typus | reverse complement strand
GACCTTTCTTCGGTTATATATAAAGGGGTCCCTGTGCTAAGGGTGTATATATAGGGGGCTCTGTTTTTAGCATTTTTCCAAATGAAACTCTGCTTCGGAGAATATTTACAGGAGGCTGTGTGTTTCAGAGGTCATTCACGGGATGTCTGTGTTTTAGGGTATCTGTACACGATGTTCTGTGTTTTAGGGATTATTTATAGTGGTCTTTGTTTTACAGGTTACTGAAAGGCGTCTCTGTCTTCGGGTTAATGTACCGGGGACTGTTATTTATAGGTACGTCTATCTTTTCAAAGTTTATTTGTAAGGGGCCCTGTCTTACGGATAATTTACAGGTGGGCTGAGTGAGGAGTGTAATTGCAGGTGCTCAGTGTTTTCGGATTTATTTAGAGGGGGTCCTATGTTTTACCTTCTACTTCCTGGGTGATGTGTGTTAGAGTTCATTTAAAGGGGTCCGTGTATTTGAGGGTATAATTACAGGAGGCTTTGTTTTTAAGATTTGTTTAAATGGGACTCTGTATTTTAGGGGTTATTTACTGTGAGCTCCGCGTTTTACGGGTTATTGAAAGGCATTTCTGAGGGTATATTTACAGGCGGCTCGGTGTTCGAGGGCTTTTGTGCAGGGCTGAGGCTAGCATTAGAGGTGAGGTAAGGGTCAGCGCTGGGGCTGAGGGTTATGGTTTGTGTCCGGCCTGAGGCGAAGGCTCAGGGTTTGGCCTGACGTTAGGCTCAGAGCGTTTGCAAGGGTTAGCGTTAGGGCTGAATCTCGGGTTAAGGTTTGGGGTAGGGTTATTTCTGGGAGCAGGGAGAAAGAAAGCAGCTTCGCATACACAGAGACAGAACCAGAGGGAGAGCAACTGCGTATTCTACAGGAGACTCGGGATGTTTTGTAAACTTAACAGGTCAAATAGTATTACAGATTAGTTTACAATTAAAGATTATTGTCCTGAGAGAAAGCCTCATTGTCAGACGGTCCGCTTGAGGCTGTCCCTCTATGTTGTAGTGTCAGTACTGAACGAGTGCACAATTCTCAGAGGAACACATTCAGCCGACGCCCCATTTTAAAAAAAAAAATATGTAATTTAGTTATGTAGCACTCCCCCAGTAAGAATTTAGAATAAGGCTCAGCCTCAGTCTTGACACTATGACTGACACACTCCCAGAGTTCTAACCAACTGACACTGCTGCAATAGTTCAGTGCGGACCATTTGACAATGAGGCACTGCTTCAGTACTGAAGCTCTGACAGTACTGACTATCTGACAATGAGGGAGTGCCTCAGTCTGACATTGTCACAGTGCTCCAATCGTGTGACACTCCCATAAGTCTAACCCCTTGAGAATAAGACACGACCTCAGTCATGACCGTCTCACAATAATGCACCCCAACAGTTCTGACGCTCTGGTGCTGCTGCATTACCTCATTCCAGACCCTATAAATGGCAGGCACTTCCTCAGTTCTGACCCTCTTACAATGAGGCGCTACCTCAGTATTGACTCTCTGATTATAATGCTGTCCAGCAGTTCTGTCCCTCTGTCAGTGCTTCAATACTTGCCTGGACCAGGCAAATTCCTCATTTTTAGCGGGTCCGTTCTGTGGCAGTGCCTCCTGGTACTGGGATCATATGAATCTGTAATACTATTTGACCTGTTAAGTTTACAATACATCCCGAGTCTCCTGTAGTATATGCAGTTGCTCTCCCTCCGGCTCTCGGTTTGCGAAGCTGCTTTCTTTCTCCCTGCTCTCAGATATATCCCGAACCTTAACCTTCGATTCAGCCCTAATGCTGGCATTCGCGTAAGCGCGAAGCCTAACTTCAGCCCAAAGCCTCACCCAAACCATAACCCTTAGCCCTAACGCTGGCCTCATCCTACACGAGCCATAGTCTCAGGCCCAAACCGAACCCAGATTCAGCCGTACTCTGGGCCTTTAAACAAGAAGCCGCCTGCACAGAGGCCCTCAAACACAGAGACCACTTTCAATAACCTGTAAAAAGCGGACTTCACTGTAAATAACCCCTAAATCACAGAGTCCTATTTAAACAAACTTCAATAATAGAGACCCCTGTAATTAAACGCTCAAATACACGGAACCTTTCAAATGAACTCTCACACACATTGCCATGGAAGTATAAGTTAAGACACAGGGATCCTTCTCAATAAATCCGAAAACACTGAGCACCTTTAATTGCACCCCAACACTTAGCCCACCTGTAAATTATCCGTAAGACAGGGCCCCTTACAAATAACCCGAAAAAGACAAAGCTACCCATAAATAAACAGCCTCCTGCAAACAAACCCTAAAACAGAGACCCCTTTCAATAACCTGTAAAATACGTAGCTTAATTCAAATAATCCTTAAAACAGAACCCCCGGTAATTATACCCTCAAACACACAGACCCCTTCAAATGACCTGTAAAACAGATGCCCTTGGAAGTATAATGTAAAACACAGTGCTCCCTCGAAATAAATTCGAAAACACAGAGCTCCTGTCAATACACCCCAACATCGAGGCGACCTGTAAATTATCCGTAAAACAGGGCCCCTTACAAATAAATCCTAAAAAACAGAGCTCGCTATAAATAAAGAGCCCCCTGTAAATAAATACCAAAACACATAGTAAAAAAACGAAGAACTGCGGATGCTGCAAATCAGGAAAAAATACAAAGTTGCTGGGAAAGTTCAGCAAGTCTGGCAGCATCAGTGAGGGAGAAAAAAAAAAGAGTTAACGTTTCGGGTCAGGTGATCCTTCCTCAGAACCTCTGGCTCGCACGTCTTTAGTAATGCAGGGTCAATCGCCTTAAAATATCCTTTTCTGTGGTTTTTGTAAGGCACTTTAACATGATTACATAAGCATTAGAACTAAGAGCAGGAGGAGGCCATCTGGCCCTCCAGTCTGCCCCGCGATTCAACAAGATTATGGCCGATCTTTTTGAGACTCAGCTCCACTTACCCGCCCGCTCAAAATAAACCTTAATTCCTTCACTGTTCATAAATTTATCCAGCCTTGCCTTAAAAACATTCAGCGAGGTAGCTTCAACCGCTTCACTGGGCAGGGAATTCCACAGATTCACAACCCTTTGGGTGAATAAGTTCGTCCAGTACTCAGTCCTACATCTACTTCCTTTTATTTTGAGGCTATGCCCAAAGTCCTAGTTTCACCTGCTAGTGGAAACAACCTCCCTGCCTCCACCTTATCTATTCGCTTCATAATCTTACATGTTTCTACAAGATCTCCTCTCATTCTTCTGAACTCCAATGAGTATAATCCCAGCCTACTCAGTCTCTCCTCATATTCCAACCCTCTCAACTCTAAAATCAACCGAGTGAATCTCCTCTTTCCCCCTGTCCAGTGCCAGTATATCCCTTCTCAAGTAAGGAGACCAAAACTGCACACAGTACTCCAGGTGCGGCCTCACCAGGTCCCTATACAGCTGCAGCATTACCTCCCTGTTTTTAAACTCCATCCCTCCAGCAAAGACAGACAAAATGCTATTTGCCTTTTTAATTACCTGCTGCGCCTGTAATACTACATTTAGCGATTCATGGACAAGGATACCCAAGTCCCTCTGCACAGCAGCATGCGGCAATTTTTTACGATTTAAACCATAGACCATTTTGTTGTTATTACGACCAAAATGGATGAACTCACATTTTGTACAACATCTGCCAGACGTTTGACTCCTCACTTTGACTATATATCCCTCTGCAGACGTTCAGTGTCTTCTGCACACTTTGCTCTACCGCTCATCTCAGTGTCATCTGCAAATTTTGACACACCGCACTTAGTCCCCAACTCCAAATCATCTGTGTCAATTGTAAACAATTGCAGTCCCAACACTGAACCCTGAGGCACACCACTAGCCACTGACCGCCAACCAGAAAAACATC
>NW_025965727.1:83134-84491 GCF_021869965.1 Rhincodon typus | reverse complement strand
GCTTATTTCAGCGAGTGAAGCACTGAAGAAGATCAAAATCTCAACTTCACCAAAACACTCAAATTTGATGCTGGTTTGACTAAAATGCTTATTTCAGCGAGATGAGCTGATGCGAAGACTAAAATCTCAACTTCACCAAAGGACTTAACTTTTGGTGCTGATTTGACTAAAATGATTATTTCAGTGAGAAAGCACTTGAGAATTCCAATATCTCAACTCCACCAAATTAGTTAGTTTTTCTTGTTGGTTTGAATGACATGCTTAGTTCATTGAGATTAATACGTCAGAAGATCAAAATCTCAAATTCACCAAATGATTCAACTTTTGATGTTGGTTTGACTAACATGCTTACTTCACTGAGTTCAGCACTTCGCAAGACCAACATCTCAACTTCACTAAATGACTCAAATTTTGATGCTGGTTTGACTAACAGTCTTCCTCCAGTGAAATAATGACTTCAGAAGTGAAGAATCTCGACTTTACCAAATGACTCACCTTTTGATCTTGGGCTGAATAACATGCATGTTTGAGTGAGATAAGCACTTCTGAAGGCAAAACTCTCAACTTCACCAAATGATTTAATTTTTGATACTGGTTGGATTAAAATGCTTTTGTCAGCGAGCTATGCACTTCAGTTGACAGAAATCTGAACTTCACCAAATGACTCAATTTTTGACGTTAGTTTGACGAACATGCTCATTTCAATCAGATAAGCACTTCAGAAGACCAATATCTCAACTTCACCAAATGAGTTTGTTTTTGATGTTGGTTTGAATGACATGCGTATTTCATGAGGTAAGCACTTCAGAAGATCAAAATCTCAACATCACCAAATGACTCTAGTTTCGATGATGGTTTGACTATCATGCTTGTTTGAGTGAGATAAGCACTTCAGAATACAAAAATCTGAATATCAATTTTTGATATCTGTTTGACTAACATGCTCATTTCAGCGAGATAAGTACTTCAGAAGATCAAAATCTCAACTTCACCAAATGACACGACTTTGATGTTGATTTGACTAACGTGCTTATTTCCGCGAGACAAGCAAATCAGAAGACCAAAGTCTCCAATTCAACATGACACTCAACTTTTGATGCTGTTTTGACTAACATGTTTATTTGAGTGAGATCAGCACTTCAAAAAGTCAATGATCTCAACTTCACCAAATGAATCAACTTTTGATGTTGTTTTGTCTAACATACTTATTTGAGTTAGATTCACACTTCAGAAGGCTAAAATCTGAATTTCACCAAATGACATAATTTTTGATACTGGTTGGATTAAAATGCTTATTTCAGCGAGTTAAGCACTTCAGTAGACATAAATCTCAACTTTACCAAATGACTCAATTTTT
>NW_025965727.1:76747-82634 GCF_021869965.1 Rhincodon typus | reverse complement strand
CGCTGAAATAAGCATGTTAGTCAAACCAGAATTAAAAATTAAGTCATTTGGTGAAGTGGAGATTTTTGACTTCTGAAGAGCTTATCTCACTCAAATAAGCATGTTAGTCTGACCAACATCAAAACTTGAGTCATTTGGTGAAGTTCCGATTTTCGTCTTCTGAAGTGCTTATGTGAGTGAAATCAGCATGTTCGTCAAAATAGCGTAAAAAAAATCAGTCATTTGGAGAGGTTGAGATTTTTGATTTCTGCATTGCTTGTATCACTGAAATAAGCATTTTAGTCAAGTCAGCATCACAAGTTGAGTGTTTTGGTGAAGTTACGATTTTGGTCTTCTGATATGCTTATCTAACTGAGATAAGCACGTTAGTCAAAACAACATCAAAAATTGATTCATTTGGTAAATTTCAGATTTATGTCTACTGAATTGCTTAACTCGCTGAAATAAACATTTTAGTTCAAACACATCAAAAATTAAGTCATTTGATGAAGTAGAGATTTTTGCCTTCAGAAGTGCTTATCTCAATCAAATATGCATGTTACTCAAAACAACATCAGATGTTGAGTCATTAGGTGAAGTCGAGATTCTTCACTTCCGAATTGCTTATTTCACTGGAGGAAGCCTATCAGTCAGGGAATCAAGATTAAAAATTGAGTCATTTTGTGAAGTTCAGATTTTGGTCTTCTGAAGTGCTTAACTCGGTCAAATATGCATTTTAGTCCAACCAGCATCAAACGTTGATTCATTTGGTGGAGTTGAGATTTTAACCTTCTGAAGCGCCTATTTCGCTGAAGTAAGCATGTTAGTCAAAACAACATCAAAAGTTGAGTCATTTGGTGAAGTTGAGATTTTGATCTTCTGAAGTGTTTATCTCAATGAACGAAGCATGTCATTCAAACAAACAAGCAGAACTAACTCAAATGGTGGAGTTGAGATATTGGAATTCTGAAGTGTTTTCTCACTGAGATAATCATTTTAGTCAAATCAGCACCAAAAGTTAGGTCCTTTGGTGAAGTTGAGACTTTAGTCTTGGCATCAGCTCATCCCGCTGAAATAAGTATTTTAGTCTAACCGGCATCAAAGTTGAGTGTTTTGGTGAAGTTGAGATTTTGATGTTCTGAAGTGCTTAAATCGCTGAAATAAGCATGTTCGTCAAAACAGCATCAAAGGTTGAGTCATTTGGTGAAGTTGAGATTTTTGACTTCTGAAGTGCTTATCTCACTGAAATAAGCATGTTAGTCAAATCAGCATCAAAAGTTGAGTCATTTGCAGAAGTTGAGATTTTAGTCTTCCGATGTACTTATCTGAGTGAAATGAGCGTGTCAGTCAAAACAGCATCAATAATTAAGTCATTTGGTGAAGTTGAGATTCTTGACTTCTGAAGTGCTTATCTGACTCAAATATGCATGCTCGTCAAAACAGCATCTAAAGTTGTGTCATTTGTTAAAGTTGAGATTTTGATCTTCTGAAGTGATTAACTCGCTGAAATAAGCATGTTAGTCAAAACAGCATTAAAAATTAAGGCATTTGGTGAAGTTGAGATTTTTTACTTCTCAAGTTCTTATCTCACTCAAATAAGCATGTCAGTCAAAACAGCCTAAAAGTTGTCATTTGGTAAAGTTCAAATTTATGTCGACTGAAGTGCTTAACTCGCTGAAATAAGCATTTTAATCCAACCAGAATCAAAAATTAAGTCCTTTGGTGAATTTGAGATTGTTGCCTTCAGAAGTGCTTATCTCACTCAAATATGCATGTTCCTCAAAACTACATCTGAAGATGAGACATTTCGTGAAGTTGAGATTTTTGTCTTTTTAAGTGCTTATTTCACTGAAATAGACATGTTAGTCAAATCAGCAGACAAGTTGAGTGTCATGTTGAAGTTGAGACTTTGGTTTTCTGCTTTGCTTATCTCGCAGAAATAAGCACGTTAGTCAAATCAACATCAAAAGTTGAGTTATTTGGTGAAGTTGAGATTTTGACTTCTCAACTGCTTATCTCACTGAAATAGGCTTGTTACTCGAATCAGCGTCAAAAGTTGAGTCATTTGCTGAAGTTGAGATTTGGTTGTTCCGATGTGCTTATCTAGTGAAATAAGCGTGTTAGTAAAAAGAGTATCAATAATTAAGTCATCAGGTGAAGTTGAGATTATTGACTTCTGAAGTGCTTTTCTGACTCAAAGAAACATGTTAGTCTAACCAACATCAAAGCTTAATTCATTTGGTGAATTTCAGATTTTGGTCTTCTGAAGTGCTTATCTGACTGAAATAAGCATGCTCGTCAAAACAGCTTAAAAAAAACAAGTCATTTGGTGAATTTGAGAGTTTTGACTTCGGAAGTGCTTATCTCACTGAAATAAGCTTTTCGGCCCAACCAGCATCAAAAGTTGAGTGTTTTGGTGAAGTTGCGATTTTGGTCTTCTGATATGCTTATCTCACTGAAATAAGCACGTTAGTCAAAACAACATGAAAAATTGAGTCATTTGGTAAAGTTGAGATTTATGTCTACTGAAGTGCTTAACTCGCTGAAATAAGCATTTTAATCCAACCAGTATCAAAAATTATGTCATTTGGTGAAATTCAGATTTTAGCCTTCTGAAGTGTGAATCTAACTCAAATAAGTATGTTAGTCAAAACAACATCAAAAGTTGATTCATTTGGTGAAGTTGAGATCATTGACTTTTTGAAGTGCTGATCTCACTCAAATAAACATGTTTGTCAAAACAGCATCAAAAGTTGAGTGTCATGTTGAATTGGAGACTTTGGTCTTCTGATTTGCTTATCTCGCGGAAATAAGCACGTTAGTCAAATCAACATCAAAGTTGTGTCATTTGGTGAAGTTGAGATTTTGATCTTCTGAAGTACTTATCTCGCTGAAATGAGCATGTTAGTCAAACAGATATCAAAAATTGATATTCAGATTTTTGTATTCTGAAGTGCTTATCTCACTCAAACAAGCATGATAGTCAAACCATCATCGAAACTGGAGTCATTTGGTGATGTTGAGATTTTGATCTTCTGAAGTGCTTACCTCATGAAATATGCATGTCATTCAAACCAACATCAAAAACAAACTCATTTGGTGAAGTTGAGATATTGGTCTTCTGAAGTGCTTATCTGATTGAAATGAGCATGTTAGTCAAACTGACATCAAAAATTGAGTCATTTGGTGAAGTTCAGATTTCTGTCAACTGAAGTGCATAGCTCGCTGACATAAGCATTTTAATCCAACCAGTATCAAAAATTAAATCATTTGGTGAAGTTGAGAGTTTTGCCTTCAGAAGTGCTTATCTCACTCAAACATGCATGTTATTCAGCCCAAGATCAAAAGGTGAGTCATTTGGTAAAGTCGAGATTCTTCACTTCTGAAGTCATCATTTCACTGGAGGAAGACTGTTAGTCAAACCAGCATCAAAATTTGAGTCATTTAGTGAAGTTGAGATTTTGGTCTTGCGAAGTGCTGAACTCAGTGAAGTAAGCATATTAGTCAAACCAACATCAAAAGTTGAATCATTTGGTGAATTTGAAATTTTGATCTTCTGACGTATTAATCTCAATGAACTAAGCATGTCATTCAAACCAACAAGAAAAACTAACTCATTTGGTGGAGTTGAGATATTGGAATTCTCAAGTGCTTTCTCACTGAAATAACCATTTTAGTCAAATCAGCACCAAAAGTTAGGTCCTTTGGTGAAGTTGAGATTTTAGTCTTCGCATCAGCTCATCTCGCTGAAATAAGCATTTTAGTCAAACCAGCATCAAATTTGAGTGTTTTGGTGAAGTTGAGATTTTGATCTTCTTCAGTGCTTCACTCGCTGAAATAAGCATGTTAGTCGAAACAGCATTAAAAATTAAGGCATTTGCTGAAGTTGACATTTTTTACTTCTCAAGTTCTTATCTCACTCAAATAAGCATGTTCGTCAAAACAGCATAAAAAATTAAGTCATTTGGTAAAGTTCAGATTTGTGTCTACTGAAGTGCTTATCTCACTCAAATATGCATGTTACTCAAAACAACTTCTAAAGTTGAGACATTTGGTGAAGTTGAGATTTTTGACTTTTTAAGTGCTTATTTCACTGAAATAAACATGTTAGTCAAAACAGCATCAAAAGTTGAGTGTCATGTTGAAGTTGAGACTTTGGTCTTCGTTTTGCTTATCTCGCAGTAATAAACACGTCAGTCAAATCAACATCAAAAGTTGAGTCGTTTGGTGAAGTTGAGATTTTTGACTTCTGAAGTGCTAATCAAACTGAAAAACGCATGTTAATCGAATTAGCGTCAAAAGTTGAGTCATTTGCTGAAGTTGAGATTTTGGTCTTCCGAAGTGCTTAACTCGCTGAAATAAGCATGTTCGTCAAAACAACATCAAAAGTTGAGTAATTTGGTGAAGTTGAGATTTTTGACTTCGGAAGTGCTTATCTCACTGAAATAAGCATGTTAATCAAATCAGCGTCAAAAGTTGAGTCATTTGCAGAAGTTGAGATTTTAGTTTTCCAGTGTACTTACCTGAGTGAAATGAGCGTGTCAGTCAAAACAGCATCAATAATTAAGTCATTTGGTGAAGTTGAGATTTTTGACTTCTGAAGTGCTCATCTGACTCAAATAAGCATGTTCGTCAAAACCGCATCTAAAGTTGTGTCATTTGTTAAAGTTGAGATTTTGATCTTCTTCAGTGCTTCACTCGCTGAAATAAGCATGTTCGTCGAAACAGCATTAAAAATTAAGGCATTTGCTGAAGTAGAGATTTTTTACTTCTCAAGTTCTTATCTCACTCAAATAAGCATGTTCGTCAAAACAGCATAAAAAACTAAGTCATTTGGTAAAGTTCAGATTTGTGTCTACTGAAGTGCTTATCTCACTCAAATATGAATGTTCGTCAAAACAGCATAAAAAATTAAGTCATTTGATAAAGTTCAGATTTGTGTCTACTGAAGTGCTTATGTCATTCAAATATGTATGCTACTCAAAACAACTTCTAAAGTTGAGACATTTGGTGAAGTTGAGATTTTTGACTTTTTAAGTGCTTATTTCACTGAAATAAACATGTTAGTCAAAATAGCATCAAAAGTTGAGCGTCATGTTGAAGTTGAGGCTTTGGTCTTCGTTTTGCTTATCTCGCAGTAATAAACACGTTAGTCAAATCAACATCAAAAGTTGAGTCGTTTGGTGAAGTTGAGATTTTTGACTTCTGAAGTGCCAATCGAACTGAAAAACGCATGTTAATCGAATCAGCGTCAAAAGTTGAGTCATTTGCTGAAGTTGAAATTTTCGTCTTCCGATGTGCTTATCTAGTGAAATAAGCGTGTTCGTCAAAACAGATCCCTATCCCCTCCCCCTTTTCTGATGAAGGGTCTAGGCCCGAAACGTCAGCCTCTCTGCTCCTATGATGCTGCTTGGCCTGCTGTGTTCATCCAGCCCTGCACCTTGTTGTCTCAATAATTAAGTCATTTGGTGACGTTGAGATTTTTGACTTCTGAAGTGCTTATCTGACTCAATTAAGCATTATAATCTAAAGAACATCAAAACTTGAGTCATTTCGTGAAGTTCAGATTTCGGTCTTCTGAAGTGCTAATCTGAGTGAAATAAGCATGCTTGTCAAAAAAAGCATAAAAAAATAAGTCATTTGGTGAATTTGAGATTTTTGCCTTCAGAAGTGCTTATCTCACTCAAATATGCATGTTAATCGAATCGACGTCAAAAGTTGAGTCATTTGCTGAAGTTGACATTTTGGTCTTGCGCTGTGCTTATCTCGTGAAATAAGCGTGTTAGTCAAAACAGTATCAATAATTAAGTCATTTGGAGACGTTGAGATTTTTAACTTCTGAAGAGCTTATCTGACTCAAATAAGCATTTTAGTCTAACCAACATCAAAACTTGAGTCATTTGGTGAA
>NW_025965727.1:72910-76247 GCF_021869965.1 Rhincodon typus | reverse complement strand
CCGATACAGTCATCAATGTAACGGAGGAAGAGGTGGGGTTTAGGGCCGGTGTAGGTACGGAAGAGGGATTGTTCCACGTAACCTACAAAGAGGCAGGCGTAGCTTGGGCCCATGCGGGTACCCATGGCCACCCCCTTTGTCGGAAGTGGGAGGAATTGAAAGAGAAGTTGTTGAGGTTCAAAATCTCCCCTCCCCCTACCGCATCCCAAAACCAGTCCAACTCGTCCCCGCCTCCCTAACCTGTTCTTCCTCCCACCTATCCCCTCCTCCCACCTCAAGCCGCACCCCCATCTCCTACCGACTAACCTCATCCCGCCCCCTTGACCTGTCCATCCTCCCTGGACTGACCTATCCCCTCCCTAACTTCCCACCTACACTCACATTTACTGGCTCCATCCCCGCCTCTTCGACCTGTTTGTTTCCTCTCCACCTATCCTCTCCTCTATCCATCTTCTATCCGCCTCCCACTCTCTCCCTATTTATTTCAGAACCCCCTTCCCCTCCCCCTTTTCTGATGAAGGGTCTAGGCCCGAAACGTCAGCCTTTCTGCTCCTATGATGCTGCTTGGCCTGTTGTGTTCATCCAGCCCTGCACCTTGTTGTCTCGGATTCTCCAGGGTCTGCAGTTCCTACTATCTCTGATTCAATAGAGGACCAGGATTTGGAGAAAGTTCTGTTGTACAATTCAAAATAGTGAATCTTGGAATGGGTTTTATTGTCCCCAGTGGTATTACTCATTTCTTGCAACACCTTTGTGTTCTTGGGTGAGAAGGAAGTTGTATGTTACCCACCCCATTCATGATCCTCCCACTATTTCTTTGGCACCTTGGGCCTCAGAGTCTGCTTATGGTTGGCCATCACTTCTGCCAGGATGATTGGCTAAAATGCCAGAGAATTCAAGTACATCAGCCTGTCAGTACTAGGCTTTGTCATTTTGTCATCAACAAATGACAAGTTGAATTTATACATCAAAGTAGCAAAGTGAGGTGCTTCAAAGCAGAAATATCCAACAAAATTTGACATCAAGTCACACAAAGGGATGTTAGGACAGGTGATCAAAAGCATGGTGAAAGACAAAGGTTTTCAGATGTCTTGGAGGAGGCTAGAAGGATGGAGAGGAGAGACTTTTATAAAGGAGAATTCAATTAAAAATTGGGCCTTGGGTAGTGTTGCTGAACAGAGAGACCAAGGGGTTCAGGTACATAATTCTTTGAAATTTGCGTCACATATAAACAGGGTGGTTAAGAAGTCAGTTCGAGGCTTGCCTTCATTGCTCAGACCTTTGAGTACAGGAGTTGGGATGTTATGATGAGGTTGTACAAAGATGTTGGTGAGGCCTTTTCTGGAGTACTGTGTTCAGGTCTAGTCGCCGTGTTATAGGAAGGATATTATTAAGCTGGAGAGAGTTCTGAAGAGATTTACCCAGGATATTGCTGGGAATGGAGGGTTTGAGTTGTAAGGAGATGCTGAACAGTGTGGGACTTTTTTCACTGGAGCATAGGAGGTTCAGGGGTGAGCTTATAGAGCTTTATAAAATCATGAGGGGTATAGATAAGGTGAATGGCAGGTGTCTTTTCCCTAGGATGGGGTCTTTCAAAAGTAGGGGGCATATTTTTAAGGTGAGAAGAGAAAGATTTTAAAAAGATATGAGGGACAATGTTTTTACAGAGAGAATGGTTTGTGTGTGGCATGAACTTTCTCAGGAAGTGGTGGACGTGGGACAGTTACAGCTTTTAAAAGATATTTGGCTAAGTACATGAATAAGAAATGTTTGGAGGGATATGGACCAAGGTGGGACTAGTTTAGTCTGGGATTATGGTCAGCCTGGACTGGTTGGACTGAAGGTTGTGTTTCCGTGCTGTATGACTGTATGAGACTCCAGAACTTAAGGCTCAAGCAACTGAAAGCACAGCTGCTAATGTTGGAGTGATTACCAGGGATCTGCAAAAGGCCAGATATCCAGCAACTCACAGATCTCACAGGCTTTGGCACTGCCGGAGGTTATAGAGATCATTAGCAGCAAGGTCAAGGATGGAATTGAAAATGGGCATGAGAATTTACAGATTAAATTCCACAATTTAACATCTGGACAGCTGAAGTTAATTTGGGAAACAAAAAATCAGGGCGTGCAAGCTGTGAGAGCAATGAAACAAAACCAGATACATCACCTGGCAATGGAAACAATAATGGCAAAAACCCTGCAAAATCTTCCTAACATCTGGGGGCTCATGCCAAAATTGGGAGAGCAGTCTCACAGAATGGTCCAGCAGTGTGAATTATCTACAAGCTGCATTGCAGAAATTGTCCTTAGACAGCACCTTCCAAACCCAGACCATTTCCATCTAGAATGGCAAGACAGCAGATACATGGGAACACAACCATCATCCTGACTTGGAATTATATTGCTGTTCCTTCACTATCGCTGGGTCAAAATCCTGGAATTCCTCCTGAACAGCATTGTGGGTCTATCTACAGCACGTAGACTGCAGCGGTACAAGAAGCCATCTCACCACCACCTTCTCAAGGGCAACTAGGGATGGGCAAGAAGTGTTGGCTAGCCAGTGGCATCCTGCAAGTGAATATAAAAAAGTAGTCAATTTATTTTATTTCCTTTGTTATCCAGAATAATATGAAACTAGAACTGGTAGTGAGCTCATGTCTCCTCACCTAGGTGTTTATCTAGCACAAGTTTGCCCTAGTGTTGAGATGCTATTTAGAAGTATTAAAATTAAATGTGCAGGAGTAATTTTGACTTTGGACGCTGGTATCAAATGGATGACATTGGGTAGGTCATATAATTTACCCATTCAAGGTTTGCATTTCCTTATAAGTCAATGATGTAGAAACAATAGCTGATCGAAAATCAGCTGTAAGACACCATCATTCAAAGTCAAAATTGCTGCCATTCAGGCAGAGGCAGAGGCAGGGGCAGGGGCAGGGACAGAAATCATGGAGCCCCTAGTATTGCTCTTGGCCCTGGAACCCACTCTCACACAGCTTTAACTCTCGGCCTCTGACCCAAGCACAGCAGTCCCACCCTTGACTTCAGCACAGTTGGCTTGAGTTATTGGGCCCTAATACCCTGATGTCTCAGGTCCTGAATCCAGTACAAACATACATAAATCAATGGACCAGCTGGCCTTGAAAATGTCAAAGAGGAATGACCTTTTGAGTTTGGTAAAACCACAAGTATTGCCACTATTTCAGCCAAACCTCTCTGCATGTGCCAGGAGTATAAAGGCCATTGAAAGTGACTGACAATCTAAATAATTCCTCGTGTCTCATGTTAAAACTGCTAAGGTTTCTTATCAGAGATAGTAGGAACTGCAGATGCTGGT
>NW_025965727.1:67322-72410 GCF_021869965.1 Rhincodon typus | reverse complement strand
GTCATTCTTTTATTCCTGACATACCTGTCGAAAGCTTTAGGGTTTTCCTTGATCCTACCTGCTAAAGACTTCTCATGTCCCCTCCTGGCTCTTCTTAGCTCTCTCTTCAGGTCCTTTCTGGTTAACTTGTAACACTCAAGCGCCCTAACTGAGCCTTCACTCCTCATCTCTACATAAGCCTCCTTCTTCCTCTTGACAAGAGATTTAACTTCTTTAGTAAACCACGGTTCCCTCGCTCGACCACTTCCTCCCTGCCTGACAGCTACGTACTTTTCAAGGACACGCAGTAGCTGTTCCTTGAACAAGCTCCACATTTCAATTGTGCCCAGCCCCCGCAGTTTCCTTCTCCATCCTTGCATCCTAAATCTTGCCTAATCGCCTCCAGCTTTCCTCCAGCTATAACTCTTGCCCTCCGGTATATACCTATCCCTTTCCATCGCTAAAGTGAACATAACCGAATTGTGGTCACTATCACCAAAGTGCTCACCTACCTCCAAATTTAACACCTGGCCTGGTTCATTACCCAGTACCAAATCCAATGTGGCCTCGCCTCTTGTTGGCCGATCTGCGTACTGTGTCAGGAAACCCTGCTGCACACTTTGGACAAAAACTGACCCATCTAAAGTACTCGAACTATAGCGTTTCCAGTCAATATTTGGAAAGTTAATGTCCCCCATGACAACTATCCTGTTCCTTTCGCTCCTATCCAGAATCATCTTTGCAATCCTTTCCTCTGCATCTCTGGAATTTTTCGGAGGCCTATAGAAAACTCCCTGTATCTGAACTCAGCCCATAATAACTCAGTAGACCAGTCCTCATCAAATGTCCTTTCTGCCACCGTAATACTGTCCTGGACTAACAATGCCACACCTCCCCCTCTTTTACCATCTTCCCTGATCTTACTGAAACATCTAAACCCCGGAACCTGCAACACCCATTCCTGTCCCTGCTCTATCCATGTATCCGAAATGGCCACAACATCGAAGTCCCAGGTACCAACCCATGCTGCAAGTTCACCCACCATATTCCGGATGCTCCTGGCATTGAAGTAGACACACTTCAAACCACCTTCCTGCCAGCTGGTACACTCCTGCGACCTTGAAACCTTATTCATGACCTCACTACTCTCAACCTCGTGTACACTGGAACTGCAATTCAGGTTCCCATCCTCCTGCTGAATTAGTCTAAACCCTCCCAAAGAGCATTACCAAATCCCTCCCCCCCAAGGATATTGGTACCCCTCTGGTTCAGGTGTAGACCATCCCGTTTGTCGAGGTACCACCTGCGCCAGAATGAGCCCCAATTATCCAGGTATCTGAATCCCTCCCTCCTGCACCATCCCTGTAGCCACGTGTTCAACTGCTCTCTCTCCTTATTCCTCGCCTCGCTAGCACGTGGCACGGGTAACAAACCAGAGATAACAACTCTGTTTGTTCTAGCTCTGAGAATCCACCCTACCTCCTTGAATTTCTGCCTTACATCCCCGTCCCTTTTCCTACCTATGTCGTTGGTGCCTATGTGGACCACGACTTGGGGCTGCTCCCCCTCCCCCTTAAGGATTCCGAAAACACGATCTGAGACAGAACGGACCCTGGCACCTGGGAGGCAACACCCCAACCGCGAGTCTCTCTCGTTCCCACAGAATCTCCTATCTGTCCCCGAACTATGGAGTCCCCAATGACTAATGCTCTCCTCCTTTCCCCGTTCCCTTCTGAGCAACAGGGACAGACTCTGTGCCAGAGACGTGTACCCCATGGCTTACCCCTGGTAAGTCGTCCCCCCCAGCAATATCCAAAACAGTATACTTGTTTTTGATGGGAACGGCCACAGGGGATCCGTGCACTGTCTGCCTGTTCCCTTTCCGTCCCCTGACTGTAACCCATCTACTTTTTTCCTGTACCTGAGGTGTGACTACCTCCCTGTAACTCGTCTCAATTACCCCCTCAGCCTCCCAAATGATCTGAAGTTCATCCAGCTCCAGCTCCAGTTCCCTAACGCGGTTTCCGAGGAGCTGGAGTTGGGTGCACTTACTGCAGATGAAGTCAGTGGGGACACTGGTGGTGACCGTTACCTCCCACATTCTACAGGAGGATCCCCTTCTGTACGGCACTCCCTCAGTGCACAACTTCATCACTACTGACCCTGTCAGTGCTGACCTCCCTTCAGTGCTGACCATCTTCAGTGCTGACCCCTCTAATTTCAGATCCCAGTCTATCCAGCACTCCATCAGTGCAGCCCTCCCTCAGAGCAGCACTGCCATGTGATGAACCCCCTCAGTGCTGAGCCGCCTCAGTGCAGCACTCCCTCAGTGCAGCACTCCCTCAGTACTCACCCCGGCAGTGCTGACCTCCCTTCAGTGCTGCCCAGCTTCAGTGCAGCGCTCCCTCAGTGCTGACCCCGCTCTGTGCAGCACTCCCTCAGTGCTGACCCTCTTCAGTGCAAACCCACTCAGTGCTTGAACCCCCTCAGTGCTGGCCCCGTCTCTGTGCTGGCTACTCCTCAGTGCTGGCGCCGCCTCAGTGAAGCACTCCTTCAGTGCAGCACTCCCTCAGTGCTGCCTTCCTTTCAGTGCTGGCCGCCCTCAGTGCTGACCCCACTCAGTGCTGACCCCCATCAGTGCTGACTGCTCTCAGTGCAACACTGCCTCATTGCTGACCCTCCTCAGTGCTGACCATCCTCAGTGCACCATTTCCTCAATACTGACCCATTCAGTACGCCATTTCCACAATACTGACCCTCGGACATTCTCACAGCACTGACCCTCCAACAGTGCAGTACACCCGCACACTGACACCCCTCAGTGAAGCACTCCCATAGTGCTGACACCCCTCATTGCAGCAGCCCCTCAGTGCTGACAACCCACAGTGCAGCACTCCCTCAGTACTTACCCCGTCAGTGCTGACATTCCTTCAGTGCTAACCGCCCTCAGCGCTGCACTCCCTCAGTGCTGACCCGCTTCAGTGCTGATCCTCCTCAGTGCAGCACTCCCTCAGTGCAGCACTCCCTCAGTGCTGACTCCCCTCAGTGCTGAAAGCCCTCAGTGCAGCACTCCCTCAGTGCTGACCCCACTCAATGCTGACCCCACCTCAGTGATGACCCCCTTCAGTGCAGCACTCCAACAGTGCAGCATTCTCACAGTTCTGACACCCCTCAGTTCTGACACCCCTCAGTGCTGACAACCCTCAGTGCCGCACTCCCTCAGTGCTAAATCCCCTCACTGAAGCACTCCCTCAGTGCTGACACCCTCGGTGCAGCACTCCCTCAGTGCTGACACCCTCAGTGCTGCACTGAGTGGGGTCAGTAATGAGATAGTGCTGCAGTGAGAGGAGTTAGCACTGAGGGAGTGCTGCACTGATGGAGTGTTGCACTGAGGGAATTCTTCACTGAGGGGTTGCCAGCTCTGAGGCGGTGCCAGCACTGAGGGGGGTCAGCATTGAGTGGGGTCAGCACTGAGTGTGTTAGCACTGAAGAGGGTCAGCACTCAGGGAGTGCTTCACAGAGCGGGGTCAGCAAAGAGGGAATGCTGCATTGAGAGAGTGCTGCACTTGGGGGCGGGGGGGAAGATCTGAGATGTAGTCAGCCCTGAGGGCTGGTGTCAGCACTGAGGGAGGGCTTCACTGAGGGTTATTCAGCCCTGTGTGTGTATTACACTGTTGGTGTCTTGGTGCTGTGAGACTCTCCGAGGGTTAGCATTGAGGAAGTGGGACACTGAGACGGGTCAGCGCTGATGAAGTACTGCACAGAGTGGGGTCATCACTAAGAGAGTTCTGCACTGGCGGAGTGCTCCACTGAGGGAGTGCAGCACAGGGGGGGCAACAGCACTTAGTGGGCGACAGCACTGAAGGAGTGCTCCACTGAGAGGGGTTCAGCACCACGGGAGTGCTGCACTGAGGGCAGGCGTCAGAACTGAGGGAGTGCTGCAGTGAGGGGCGTGAGCACTGTGGTACTGCTGCACTGAGGGGTGTCAGCATTGAGAGGGGTCAGCACTGAAGGGAGGTCAGCACTGACGGGGTCAGTACTGAGGGAATGCTGCACTGAGGGAGTGCTGCTCCGTTGGGTCATCACTGAGGGAATGCTTCACTGACGGGTGTCAGCTGTGAGGGTCTGTGGGAGGGTTAGTGCTGTGAGACTGTCTGAGGAATGTCAGCACTGAGGGAATGCAGCACTGAGGGGACTCAGCACTGAGGGAGTGCTGGACAGAGGGGTTCAGCACTGACGGAGTGCTGCTCTGAGCCGGGTCAGCACTGAAGGGAGTCAGCGCTGAAGCGCTTCAGCAGTGAGGGAGTGCTGCACTGAGGGCGACCAGCACTGAAGGGACGCCAGCACTGACGGTTACAGTACCGTGGGGCTGCTGCACTGAGCGGGGTAAGCATTGAGGGAGTGCTTCACTGAGGAGTGTCAACACTGAGGGAGTGCTGCCCTGAGGGGTTCAGAATTGAGGTAGTGCTGCACGGATTGGGGTCAGCACTTTTAGATGTTCAATATTAGTGTGTCCTGCACTGTGAAACGGTCAATATGAAGGCAGCACTGCAATATCAAAGAGGCAATGATGAGTGTATCGGCCCTTCAACAGTGCAGCACTCCCTCAATGATGACACTCGAACAACGCAGGATTCCCTCAGTACTGGCTCTGCAACAATTAAGCACTCAATCATCACTGACCCTCTGTAAGTGCAGCACACCCCTAATATTGACTCTGTGACAGTGCAGCACTCCCTTAATATTGGTCTTCCGACAGAGTGGCACTTCCTTGATGAAGACACTCTGACAATGCTGTTTTCCCTCACTGCTGATCTTCTGACAGTGCAGCATTCTGTCATCATTGACTCCTTGATAGTGCAGCAACATGCTTCTTATTGACCCTCCGACAGTGCAGCACTCCCTCTGTTCTGACTCTACACCATTAATATTGATCCCCTGACGGGCGGTTCTCTTTCAGTACTCACCCCCGCAAAGGGAAGCTCTCCCTCACCTTTAACCCTCTGACAGTGCAGCACTCCCTTAATATTAACCCACTGCCAGTTTGACACTCACTTACAATTGAACTACTGACAGTGCAGAACTCCAACAAAATGATCCTTTGAGTGT
>NW_025965727.1:59510-66822 GCF_021869965.1 Rhincodon typus | reverse complement strand
TTTTGACTTCTGAAGTGCTTATCTCACTCAAATAAGCATGTTAGTCTAACCAACATCAAAACTTGAGTCATGTGGTGAAGTTCAGATTTTGGTCTTCTGAAGTTTTTAACTGACTCAAATAAGCATGTTAGTCAAAACAGCATCAACACTGAAGTCATTTTGTGAATTTCAGGTTTTGGTTATCTCGCTGAAATAAATATTTTAGTCAAACCAGCAACAAATGTTGAGTGTCTTGGTGAAATCGAGATTTTGGTGTTCTGATATGCTTATCTCGCTGAAATAATCACGTTAGTCAAAACAACATCAAAAGTTGTGGCATTTGGTGAATTTGGTGAAGCTGAGATTTTGATCGACTGAAGTGCCAAACTCGCTGAAATAAGCATGTTAGTCAAACCAACATCAAAACTTGAGTCATTTGGTGAAGTTGAGATTGAGGTCTTCTGAAGTGCTTTACTCGCTGAAATAAACATTTTATTCCAACCAGCATTAAAAATTAAGTTATTTGTTAAAGTTGAGTTTTTTGCCTTCTGAACTGCTTAACTCGCGGAAATAAACATGTTATTCAAAACAACATTAAAAGTTGAGACATTTGCTGAAGTTGAGATTTTTGATTTCTGAAGTGCTTATCTCACTAAAATAAGCATGTTCGTCAAAACAACATCAAAACTTGAGTTATTTGGTGAAGATCAGATTTTTGGCTTCTGAGGTGCTGAACTCGCGGAAATAAGCATGTTCGTCAAACCAACATCAAAACTTGAGTCATTGGTGAAGTTCAGATTTTGGTTTTCTGAAGTACTGACTTTACTGACATAAGCATGTTAGTCAAAACAGCATTAAAAATTAAGTCATTTGGTGAAGTTGAGATTTTTGAATTCTGAACTGCTTATCTGAGTGAAATAAGCATTTTAGTTAAAACAGCTGAAAAATATTTAGTCATTTGATGCAGTTCAGATTTTGGTCTTCTGAAGTGCTTATCTCACTCAAATATGCATGGCACTCAAAACAACATCAAAAGTTGAGTCATTTGTTGAAGTCGATATTCTTCACTTCTGAAGTGCTTATTTCACTGGAGGAAGCCTGTTAGTTAATCTAACATCAAAATTTGAGCCATTCAGTGAAGTTCAGACTTTGGTCTTCTGAAGTGCTTTTCCAACTGATATTAGCATGTTAGTCTAAACAGCATGAAAAGTTAAGTGTCTTGTTGAAGTTGAGATTTTGGTCTTCTGCTATGTTTATCTCGCAGAAAAAAGCACATTAGTCAAAACAATGTCAAAAGTTGTGGCATTTGGTGAAGTTGAGATTTTGGTCTTCTGAAGTGTTTAACTCGCTGAAATAAGCATTTTAATCCAACCAGCATTGAAAATTAAGTCATTTGGTAAAGTTGAGATTTTTGCCTACGGAGCTGCTCAACTCGCCGAAATAAACATGTTATTCAAGCCAACATCAAAAGTTGAGTCATCAGGTGAAGTTGAGATTTGTGAATTCTGAAGTGGTTATCTCACTCAAATAAGCATGTTAGTCAAAACAACATTAAAAATTGAGTCATTTTGTGAAATTCAGATTTTGGTTTTCTGAAGTGCTTATGTCACTGAAATAAGCATGCTTAACACACTGAAATTATCATTTTAGTCCAACCAGCATCAAAAATCAAGTCATTTGATGAAGTTGAGATTTTTGACTTCTGTCGTGCTCATCTCACTGAAATAAGCATTTTAGTCAAACCAGCATCAAAAGTTATGTCCTTTGGTGAAGTTGAGATTTTAGTCATCTGATGTGCTTATCTGGCTGAAATAAGCACGTTAGTAAAAACAACATCAGAAGTTGAGTCATTTGGTGAAGTTGAGATTTTGTTCTTCTGAAATGCTTCTGTCAATCAAAGAAGCATGTTAGTCAAACTATCATCAAAACTACAGTCATTTGGTTAAGTGAGATATTGGTCTTCTGAAGTGCTTATCTGAGGGAAATAAGCATGTTAGTCAAAACAGCATCAAAAATTAAATCAGATGGTGAAGTTGAGATGTTTGAATTCTGAAGTGCTTATCTCAATGAAATAACCATTTTAGTCCAACCAGCGTCCAAAATTAGGTCCTCTGTTGAAGTTGAGATTTTTGAATTCTGAAGTGCTTATCTCACTCAAATAAGCATGTTCGTCAAACCGACATCAAAACATGTGTCATTTTGTGAAATTCAGATTTTGGTTTTCTGAAGTGCTTATGTCACTGAAATAAGCATGTTCGTGAAAACAGCATGAAAAATAAAGCCATTTCGTGAAGTTGAGATTTTTGACTTCTGAAGTGCTTATCTGACTCAAATAAGCATGTTAATCTAAACACCATCAAAACTTGACTCATCGGGTGAATTTCAGATTTTAGTCTTCTCAACTGCTTAACTCACTGAAATAAGCATTTTAGTCCAACCAGCATCAAAAACCAAGTCATTTCATGAAGTTGAGATTTTAATCTTCTGATATGCTTATCTCGCTGAAATGAGCACGTCAGTCAAAACAACATCAAAAGTTGAGTCATTTGTTGAAGTTAAGATTTTTGGCTTCTGAAATGCTTCTCTCCACCAACAAGCATGTTAGTCAAACCATCATCAAAACTGCAGTCATTTGGTGAAGTTCAGGTTTTGGTTTTCTGTGGAGCTTAACTCGCTGAAATAATCATTTTAAATCAACCAGCATCAAAAGTTGCGTCAGTTGGTGAAGTTGAGATTTTAGACTTCTGAAGTGCTTAACTCGCTGATATAAGCATGTTCGTCAAAACAACATCAAAAGTTGAGTCATTTGGTGAAGTTGAGATTTTGACCTTCTCAAGTGCTGACCTCATGAGATAACTAAGTCATTCAAACCAACATCAAAAACTAACTCTTTTGGTGAAGTGAGATATTTGTTTTCTGAAGTGCTTGTCTGAGTGAAATAAACATGTTCGTCAAAACAGCATCAAAAATTAAGTCAGTTGGTGAAGTTGAGATTTTTGATTTCTGAAGTGCTTATCTCACTCAAATAATCATGTTAGTCAAAACAACATCAAAAGTTGAGTCATTTGGTGATATCGAGATTCTTCACTTCTGACGTGCTTATTTCACTGGAAGAAGCCTGTTAGTCAATCCAACATCAAAATTTGAGTCATTTAGTGAAGTTCAGATTTTGGTCTTCTGAAGTGTGTATCTCCCTGAAATAAGCATGCTTTCAAAACAGCATAAAAAGTTGTGTGTCTTGTTGAAGTTGAGATTTTGTTCTTCTGCTATGCTTATCACGCTGAAATAAGCATGTTATTCAAAAATTACATCAAATGTTGATTCATTTGGTGAAGTCGAGATTTCTGACTTGTGAAGTCCTTATCTCACTCAAGTAAGCATGTTAGTCAAAACAACATTAGTAATTGGGTCATTTGGTGAATTTCAGATTTTAGTCTTCTCAAGTGCTTTACTCACTGATATAAGCATTTTAGTCTAACCAGCATCAAACATCAAAGTCGTTTGATGAAGTTGAGATTTTTGACTTATGTCGAGCTCAACTCAATGAAATAATCATTTTTTGACAAACCAGCATCAAAAGGTATGCCCGTTGGTGAAGTTGAGATTTTAGTCTTCGGATATGCTTATCTCGCTGAAATAAGCACGTTAGTCAAAAGATCATCAAAATTTGAGTGATTTGGTGATGTTGAGATTTTTGATTTCTGAATTGTTTACCTCACTGAAATAAGCATGTTCCTCAAACCAACATCAAAACTTCAGTCATTTGGTGAAGTTAAGATTTTGGTCTACTGAAGACCTTAACTGGCTGAAATAAGCATTTTATTCAAACCAGCATCAAAAGTTGAGCCATTTGGTGAGTTGAGATTTTAGCCTTCTGAAGTGCTTAAATCGCTGAAATAAGCATGTTAGTCAAACCACCATCAAAACTTGCGTCATTTGCTGTAATTCAGATTTTGGTCTTTTGAAGTGCTTATCTGAGTGAAATAAGCATGTTAGTCAAAACAGCATAAAAAATAAAGTCATTTGGTGAATTTGAGATTTTTGACTTCTGACGTGTTTATCTCACTGAAGTAAGCATTTAAGTCATACCAGCATCAAAAATTGAGTGTTTTCGTGAAGTTGCGATTTTGAACTTCTGACATGCTTATCTACCTGAAAAAAAGCACTTCTGTCAAAACAACATCAAAAATTGAATCATTTGGTGAAGTTCAGATTTATGTCTACTGAAGTGCTTAACACGCTGAAATAAACATTTTAATCCAAACAGCATCAAAAATTAAGTCATTTGGTGAAGTTGAGATTTTTGCTTTCAGAAATTCTTATCTCACTCAAATATGCAAATTAGTAAAAACAACATCAAAAGTTGAGTCATTTGGTGAAGTCGAGATTCTTCACTTCTGAAGTGCTTATTTCACTGGAGGAAGCCTGTTAGTCAATCCAACATCAAAATTTGAGTCAATAAGTGGACTTCAGATTTCGTTCTTCTAAAGTGCTTATCTTACCGAAATACGCATGTCATCAAAACAGCATAAAAAGTTGAGTGTCTTGTTTTTTTGAGATTTTGGTCTTCTGCAATGCTTTTCTCACTGAAATAAGCACGTTCGTCAAAACAACATTACAAGTTGTGTCATTTGGTGAAGTTGAGATTTTGATTTTCTGAAGTGCTTATCTCACTGAAATAAGCATGTTCTTAAAAACAGTATTAAAAAAAACTTCATTTGGTGAACTTGAGGTTTTTGACTTCTGAAGTGCTTATCTGACTCAAGTCAGCACGTTAGTCTGACCAACATCAAAACTTGAGTCATTTGGTGAAGTTCTTATTTTGGCTTTCTGAAGTGCTTATCTCACTCAAATATGCATGTCACTCGAAACAACATCAAAAGTTGAGTCATTTGGTGATTTCGAGATTCTTCACTTCTGAAGTGCTTGTTTCACTGGAGAAACCTGTTAGTCAATCCAACATCAACATTTGAATCATTGAGTGAAATTCAGATTTTTTTGTCTTCTGAAGTGCTTTTCTCGCTGAAATAAGCACATTAGTCAAAATAACATTAAAAGCTGTGTCATTTGGTGAAGTTGAGATTTTGATTTTCTGAAGTGCTTATCTCACTGAAATAAGCATGTTATTAAAAACAGCATTAAAACAAAAATCATTTGGTGAACTTGAGGTTTTTGACTTCTGAAGTGCTTATCTGACTCAAGTCAGCATGTTAGTCTAACCAACATCAAATGTTGAGTCATTTGGTGAAGTCGCGATTTCTGACTTGTGAAGTCCTTATATCACTCAAATAAGCATGTTAGTCAAAACAACATTAATAATTGGGTCAGTTGGTGAATTTCAGATTTTAAACTTCTCAAATGCTTTATTCACTGAAATAAGCATTTGAGTCTAACCAGCATCTAAAATCAAAGTCGTTTGATGAAGTTGAGATTTTTGAATTCTTTAGAGCTCAACTCAATAAAATAAGTATTTTTTGACAAACCAACATCAAAAGTTATTCCCGTTGGACAATTTGAGATTTTGGTCTTCGGATCTGCTCATGTCAGTGAAATAAGCACGTTAGTCAAAACAACATCAAAACTTCAGTCATTTGGTGAAGTTAAGATTTTGGTCGACTAAAGACCTGAAATCGCTGAAATAAGCATTTTATTCCAACCAGCATCAAAAGTTCAGTGATTTGGTGAGTTGAGATTTTAGCCTTCTGAAGTGCTCAAATCGCTGACGTAAGCATGTTAGTCAAACTATCATCAAATTTGAGTCATTTGGTGAGTTCAGATTGTGGTATTCTGAAGTGCTTATCTCACTGAAATAAGCATGGTAGTCAAAACAGCATTAAAAATTAAGTCATTTGGTGAAGGTGAGATTTTTGACTTCTGAAGTGCTTATCTCACTGAAATAAGCATGTTAGTCAAAACAACATTAATAATTGGGTGATTTGGCGAATTTAGATTTTAGTCTTCTCAATTGCTTTACTCACTGAAATAAGCATTTTAGTCTAACCAGCATCAAAACTTAAGTTATTTGGTGAGTTCAGATTGTGGTATTCTGAAGTGTTTATCTCACTGAAATAAGCATGTTCGTCAAAACAGCATTAAAAATTAAGTAATTTGGTGAAGTTGATATTTTTGACTTCTGAAGTGCTTATCTCACTGAAATGAGCATTTTAGTCAGACCAGCATGAAAAGTTGAGTGTTTTGGTGAAGTTGCACTTCTGGTGTTCTGATATGCTTATCTAACTGAAATAAGCACGTTAGTCAAAACAACATCAAAAATTGAGTTATTTGGTGTAGTTCAGATTTATGTCTCCTGAAGTGCTGATCTCACTCAAATATACAAGTTAGTCAAAACAGCATCAAAATGTGAGGCATTTGGTGCAGTTGCGATTTTAATCTTCTGGCGTGCTTATCTCAAAGAAATCAACACGTCATTCAAACCAACACCAAAAACCAACTCATTTGGTGAAGTTGAGATATTGGTTTGGGGATGTGATTACCTGAGTGAAATAAGCATGTCAGTCAAAACTGCATCAATAATTAGGTCATTTGATAAAGCTCGAGATTTTTGAATTCTGAAGTGCTTATCTCACTCAAACAAGCATGTTAGTCAAACTAACATCAAAACTTGAGTCTTTTGCTGAAGTTCAGATTTTGGTCATCTCAACTGCTTAACTCGCTGAAATAAGCATTTTAAACCAACCAGCATCAAAAATCAAGTCATTTCCTGAAGCTGAGATTTTTGACCGCTGTCGTGCTCATCTCACTGAAATAAGCATTTTAGTCAAACCAGCAACAAAAGTTATGCCCTTTGGTGAAGTTGAGATTTTAGTCTTCTGATATGGTTATCTCGCTGAAATAAGCACGTTAGTCAAAACAACATCAAAATTTGAGTCATTTGGTGAAGTTGAGATTTTTGACTTCTGAAATGCTTCTCTCAATCAAACAAGCATGTTAGTCAAACCATCATCAAAACGACAGTGATTTGGTACAGTTCAGGTTTTGGTTTTCTTTAGAGCTTAACTCGCTGAAATAAGCATTTTAATCCAAACAGCATCAAAAGTTGTGTCATTTGATGAAGTTGAGATTTTAGACTTCTGAAGTGCTTAACTCGCTGAAATGAGCATGTTAGTTAAAACAAGATCAAAAGTGGAGTCATTTGCTGAAGTTGAGATTTTGTTCTTCTGAAGTGCTTACTTCATGAAATAAGTATGTCATTCAAACCAAAATCAAAAACTAATTCATTTGGTGAAATGAGATATTGCTCTTTTGAAGTGCTTGTCTGAGCGAAATAAGCATGTCAGTCAAAACAGCATCAAAAATTAAGTCAGATGGTGAA
>NW_025965727.1:53419-59010 GCF_021869965.1 Rhincodon typus | reverse complement strand
AACAGATCCTCTGACAAAGAGGTACTGCCTCAGAACTGACCGGCTGATAATAAGGTACTCCTTCAGTACAGACACTTTGATAATGAGTCCCTCCCTCAATCCTGACCATCTGACAGTGCTGCATTGCCTCAGTATTGACCATCTAAACTCCCTCAATTCTAATCCCTTTGCAAATGGCAATGCCTCAGAACTGACCCGTTGACAATATGGCATTCCCATCATTCTGACCATCTGACAGTGCTGAATTACCTCAGTACTGACACTCTCACAGTTCTTCAACACCTCAGTGATGAGCCCCTGACATTTGACACTCCTTCTATTCTGACTCCATCACATTCAGCTACTGCCTCGGAATGGATCCTCTAACAACGAGTCGCTCCCTTACTGCTCACCCTCTAACAATGAGACACTGTCTCAGAACTGACCTCGTGATAATAAGGCACTCCCTCTATGCTGATCTGCTGATTACGCGGCCCTTCCTCAGTAATGACCTGTGAACATGATGAACTTCCTCAAGTCCGACCTCCTTAAATGAGGCACAGGTTCAGCATGCAACTCTGACAATAATGCACTCCCACAGTTCTGACCCTCTGACACTGCCACAATAACTCAGTACCGACTCTCTAATCGTGTGGCACTCGCCCAGTTTTGACCATTGAACCAGTATTGACCCTCTGACTATAATGCACGCTGAGGTTCTGACAGTCTGACAGTGCTTCAATACCTCAGAGATAACCCACTAATCATATGGCCCTCCTTCAATCCATCCCCATTACATTGAGGCACTGCCTCAGATCAGACTCTCTGGCAATGAGGCACTCCCTCAGTGTTGACCCTGTAACAATCCTCAGAACAGATTGACACCCTTACAAAGAGGCACTGCCTCTGTACTGACCCGCTGACGATAAGGACCTCCCGCAGTACTTCGCCTCTGATAGTGCTGCCGTCCTCAGTATTGATCCTCTAAATGTGATCCTTTGAATTCTGATCTCATTACATTGAGGCACTGCCTCACGATCGACCCACTGACAGCATCTCATCAGGTAAATGAAGTGTAGACTGGGTGACCGCTTTGCAGAACAGTAAAAGAGACTCTGACAAAGAGACACTGCGTCAGAACTGACACTTTGACAATGTGGCAGTATTTCAGGGCTGTCCGTCGAGTCGTGAGGTACTGCCTCAGAACTGACACTGTGGTGGAGCTGATGTACCTCAGTACTGACTCTTCAATTGTGAGGCACGCCCTCAATTCTGACCCTCTTACAATCAGGCACTGATTCAGAATTGACCCGCTTACAACTCCTTCAGTAATGACCCTCTGATAATGAGGCCCTCCATCAGAACTGATTCCGTCTCAATGGGTGACTCCTTCAAGACTGATTCTCCAGAAATGACATGATAGCCCTGCAAAGGGAGTCATTGTCAAGGAAGCACTCCCTCAGTACTTAACCTCTGACAGTTCTTCATTACCTTAATACAGACCCTCTGACAATGATTTACTGCCTTAGTAGTGACGTTCTGACTGCAATACCTTACGACTGACCTTCTAATCATGTCATCCTCCCTCAATTCTAAATCCATGACATGGAGGCACTGCCTCAGAACTGTCCCACTGACAATAAGGCATTCCCTCAACAATCCTCTGACAGTGCTGCACTGCCTCAGTACTCACTCTGTGTGAGGCCCTTCCTTAATTCTGACCCTACTAAAATGAGGCATTAACTCAGTATTGACCCTCTGACAAAGTCGCACTGCCTCACAATTGACCTACTGACAATGGGGCACTCCCTCAGTGCGGACCCTTTGATAGAGGTTTGATATTGGGAGAGTACTGCACTGCAAACATGTCAATATTAAGGGGAGGTTTCGCAGGGGATGCCACATTCTCGATGGCCAATATTCAGGGAGTGCTGCACTGTTGGTGGGCCAGCATTCAGGGAGTGCCACACTGCTTGTGGTTAGATAGTAAGGGAGTATTGCACTGGCAGAGAGTTCGCACCGAGGGAATGCTGCACTCGCAGTTGGTCAATATTAAAGTAATATTTCACCCGCAGAGCTTTGATATTAGGGGAGTGCTGCACTTTGAACAGGCAAATATTAAAAGAATGCTGCACGATCAAAGGGTCCATATTAAGGGAGTGCTCAACTATCGAAGGTCAATATTAAGGAAGTGGTGCACTGTCGGAGGGCAACTATTAATGGAGTACTGCAACTTCAGCGAGTGAGTGCTCTGGCACAGCAGCACAGCAAAGGGTCAGTAATGAGAGAATGCTCCATCTTCAAAGATTTAGGACAGAAGAAGTGCTTAATCAGAGAGTTATTTCTGCGGGAGTGCTGCATTGTCAGGATATCACACTGAGGGAGTATTACACAATCAGAGGTCCAATATTAAGGAAATAGTGCACTGTTGTAGGGTTGATATAAACGGAGTTTTGCACTGTCAGAGGATTAATGATGTGGGAGTGCTGAAGTATCACAGAATCACTCCTGAGAGAGTGCTGCACGTTCAGAGAGTTTGTACTGAGGGAGTGCTATAATGTCAGAAGATTGATATCAAGGGAACGTTGCACTGCCGAAGGATCAGTAGTGCAGTACGGTCAGAAGGCCAATATTGAGGGAGTTCTGGTGTGTCAGTGAGTCAATATGACGGAATTGCTACACTATTAGCGTATCACTGTCAGACGGTCAGCACAGAGGGAGTGCTACACTGTTGGAGGGCCAATATTGAGTTTGTGCGACACTCAGAGGATCATCTTGTTGGAGTTCTGCACTGTCAGTAGTTCAATTGTAAGGGAGTGCCACACTGGCAGTGGGTTAATATTAAGGGAGTGCTGCACTGTCAGAGGGTTAAAGATGAGGGAGAGCTTCCCTTTGCGGGGGTGAGGACTGAAAGAGAACCGCCCGTCAGGGGATCAATATTAATGTTGTGCAGTCAGTACAGAGGGAGTGCTGCACTGTCGGAGGGTCAAAAAGAAGCATGTTGCGACACTATCAAGGAGTCAATGATGACAGAATGCAGCACTATCAGAAGATCAGCAGTGAGGGAAAACTGCATTGTCAGAGTGTCTTCATCAAGGAAGTGCCACGCTGTCGGAAGACCAATATTAAGGGAGTGCTGCACTGTCACAGAGTCAATATTAGGAGTGTGCTGCACTTACAGAGGGTCAGTGATGATTGAGTGCTTAACTGTTGCAGAGCCAGTACTGAGGGAATCCTGCGTTGTTACAGTGTCATCAGTGAGGGAGTGCTGCACTGTTGAAGAGCCGATATTAAGGGAGTGTGACACTGTCAGAGTGTCATTATTAAAGGTGTGCTACAGTATCAAAGGGTGAGTAATAAGGGAGTGCTGCACTGTCGGAGGGTCGGCACTGAGGTGGGCTGTACTGTCAGATAGTCAATATGAATGCAGTGCTTCACTTTCAGGGGTTTGATATGAGGGGAGTGCTGCACTGTGAGGCTATGGTTAGTGTCGGATGAGGCTCGCGTTCGGGCTGAGGCTTGTGGTTTTGGTTAGGCTTTGGGCTGAAGTTAGGCTTCGGGCTTACGCGAGGGTTAGCTTTAGGGCTGAATCTCGGGTTAAGGTTCGGGATATTTCTGAGAGTAGGGAGAAAGAAAGCAGCTTCGCATACCCAGAGCCGGAGGGAAAGCAACTGCGTATTCTGCAGGTGACACGGGATGTATTGTAAACTTAACAGGTCAAATAGTATTACAGATTCATATGATCCCATTACCAGGAGGCACTGCCACAGAACTGACCTGCGAACAATGAGGAATTTGCCTGGTCCAGGCAAGTATTGAAGCACGGTCAAATGGGACAGAACTGCTGGAGAGCATTATAATCAGAGATTCAATACTGAGGTAGCTCCTCATTGTAAGAGTGTCAGAACTGAGGAAGTGCCTCACATTTATAGGGTCTGTAATGAGGTAATGCAGCAGTACCAGAGGGTCAGAACTGTTGGGGTGCATTATAGTGAGAAGGTCAATACTGAGGTAGTGTCTTATTCTCAAGGGGTTAGAATTGTGGGAGTGCCACACGATTGCAGCACTGTGACAATTTGAGACTGAGGCACTCCCTTATTGTCAGATAATCAGTACTGTCAGAGCTTCAGTACTGAAGCAGTGCCTCATTGTCAAATGGTCCGCACTGAGGTATTGCAGCAGTGTCAGTGGGTCTGAACTGTGGGAATGTATCAGTCACAGCGTCAAGACTGAGGCTGAGCCTTATTCTAAATTCTTATTGGGGGAGTGCTGCACAACTAAATTACATAATTTTAAAAAATGAGGCATCGGCTGAATGTGATCCTCTGACAATTGAGCACTCCTTCAGTACTGACACTACAACATAGAGGGACATCGTCAAGCGTACCCTCTGACAATGAGGCATTTCTCAGGACAATAATCTTTAATTGTAAACTAATCTGCAATACTATTTGACATGTTAAGTTTACAATAAATCCCGAGTCTCCTGTAGAATACGCAGTTGTTCTCCCTCTGGTTCTGTCTCTGAGCATGCGAAGCTGCTTTCTTTCTCCCTGCCCCCAGAAATAACCCTACCCCAAACCTTAACCCGAGATTCAGCCCTAACGCTAAACCTTGCGTAAGCTCTGATCCGAGCCTCAGGCCAAACCCTAACCCTAACCTTCGCCTCAGGCCGAACACAAACCATAACACTCAGCCCCAGCGCTGACCCTAACCTCACCTCTAACGCGAGCCTCAACCCTGCACAAAAGCTCTCAAACACCGAACCCCCGGTAAATACACCCTCAGAAACCCCTTTCAATAACCCTTTAAATGAAATCAAACACACATCACCCAGGAAGTAGAAAGTAAAACACAGGGCTCCCTCTAAATAAATCCGAAAACACTGAGCACCTGTAATTACACCCCACACTCTGCCCACTTGTAAATTATCCGTAAGACAGGGCCCCTGACAAATAAACTTTGAGAAGATAGACGTACCTACAAATAACTGTCACCGGTAAATAAACCCGAAGACAGAGACGCCTTTCGGTAACCTGTAAAACACAGATCACGATAAATAATCCCTGAAACACCGAGCATCGTGTACAGGTACCCGAAATACCAGACATCCCTGTAAATGAACTCTGAAACACACAGCCTCCTGTATATATCCTCCGACGCAGAGTCTCATTTGAAAAAAATGCTAAAAACAGAGCGCCCTGTAAATACACCCTTAAGCACAGAGACCCCTTTATATATAACCGAAGCAAGTTCGCTCAGGAAATAAAATGTAAAAGACACAGTCCCCTGTATGAAACTATGAAACACTAAGTCCCCTGTAAATAATGTGTAAAATATAGAACTCCCAGTAAATAAACACTGAAACAGTGTCCCCTGCAAATCCTCCGTAAATCTAAGCCACATGTAAATAAATTCTCAGAGGGGACCCTAAACCACGGAGCCTCCAATTAATAAAGCCTATCTGATGGTCATTCTTGAGTTAGCGCTTCATTGCAACAGGGTCAGAATTGAGGGAGCGCCTCATTATACTTGGGTCAGGACTGAGGGAGCGCCTCATTGTCCGCGGGTGAGAACTGAGGGAGCGCCTCATTGTCAGAGGGTCAGGAATG
>NW_025965727.1:50517-52919 GCF_021869965.1 Rhincodon typus | reverse complement strand
CCTCATTCCTGAAACAGTGACAATGAGGCTCTCCCTCAGTCCTGACCCGCTGACAATGAGGCGCTCCCTCAGTCCTCACCCTAGTACATTGAGGCGCTCCCTCAGTCCTGACCCGCGGACAATGAGGCGCTTCCTCAGTCCTGACCCAAGTACAATGAGGCGCTCCCTCAGTCCTGACCCTGGTACAATGAGGCGCTACCTCAACAATGACCATCAGATGACACTATATCTGCCCATTACTGACTCTTTGTCAAAGAGGCATTGCCTCAGACTATGCTGTAGTATCTCCATCCGAGCAATTCGCCGTGCTGTACTGGGGGCTGTCTTATTTCGTGTTGATTTAAAGTGGGCTTGTGTTTTAGGCTTTATTGATTGGAGGCTCTGTGTTTTCGGTTCGCCTCTGAGAGTTTAATTGCAGGAGGCTTAGTTTTACGGAGGATTTGCAGGGGGTACTGTTTCAGGGTTTATTTACTGGGAGCTCTACATTTTACATTTTACTTGGAGGGGACTCGTTCTTTTATGTTTTATTACTGGGGGCTGTGTCTTTTACACTTTATTTCCTGAAGGACCTTTCTTCGGTTATATATAAAGGTGTCTCTGTTTTTAATGGTGTATTTACAGGGGGCTCTGTTTTTAGTATTTTTTCAAATGAGACTCTGCGTCGGAGAATATACACAGGAGGCTGTGTGATTCAGAGTTCTTTTACAGGGATGTATGTGTTTGAGGGTATCTGTACACGATGCTCTGTGTTTTAGGGATTATTCACAGTGATCCAGATTTTACAGGTTATGAAAGGCGTCTCTGTCTTCGGGTTTATTTATCGGGAACTGTTATTTATCGGTACATCTATCTTTTCAAAGTTTATTTGGAAGGGGCCCTGTCTTACGGATAATTTACAGGTGGGCTGAGTGTGGGGTGTAATTACAGGTGCTCAGTGTTTACGAATTTATTTAGACGGAGCCCTTTGTTTTACCTTCTATTTCCTGGGTGATGTGTGTTTAAAGGGGTCCGTGTATTTGATTGTATAATTACAGCGGGCTTTGTATTTAATATTAGTTTAAATGGGGCTCTGTGTTTTAGGGGTTATTGAAATGGGTTTCAGAGGATATATTTACAGGGGGCTCGGTTTTTGAGGGCTTTTGTGCAGGCCTGAGGCTCGCATTAGAGGTGAGGTTAGGGTCAGCGCTGGACCTGATGGTAATAGTTTGTGTTAGGCCTGAGGCGAAGGTTAGGGTGAGGGTTTGGCCTGAGGTTAGGCTCAGAGCTTACGCAAGGGTTAGCGATCGGGCTGAATCTCAGGTTTAGGTTTGGGGTAGGGTTATTTTTTGGGGTAGGGAGAAAGAAAGCAGCTTCGCATACCCAGAGACAGAACCAGAGGAAGAGCAACTGCGTATTCTCAAGGAGACTCGGGATGTATTGTAAACTTGACAGGTCAAATAGTATTACAGATTAGTTTACAATTAAAGATTATTGGCCTGAGAGAATGCCTCATTGTCAGAGGGTCCGCTTGAGGCTGTCCCTCTATGTTGTAGTGTCAGTACTGAAGGAGTGCACTATTGTCAGAGGATCACGTTCAGCCGATGCCTCATTTTTAAAAATTATGTAATTTAGTTCTGTAGCACTCCCCCAATTAGAATTTAGAATAATGCTCAGCCTCAGTCTTGACCCTGTGACTGATACAATCCCACAGTTCTGACCCACGGACACTGCTGCAATACCTCAGTGTCGACCATTTGACAATGAGACACTGCTTCAGTACTGAAGCTCTGGCAGTACTGACTATCTGACAGTGAGGGAGTGCCTCAGTCTGACATTGTCACAGTGCTGCAATCGTGTGGCACTCCCACAAGTCTAACCCCTTGAGAATAAGACACTACCTCAGTATTGACCGTCTCACAATAATGCACCCCAACAGTTCTGACCCTCTGGTACTGCTGCATTACCTCATTAGAGACCCTATAAATGTGAGGCACTTCCTTAGTTCTGACCCTCTTACAATGAGGCGCTACCTCAGTACTGACTCTCTGATTATAATGCTCTCCAGCAGTTCTGTTCCTCTGACAGTGCTTCAATACTTGCCTGAACCAAGCAAATTCCTCATTGTTAGCGGGTCAGTTCTGTGGCAGTGCCTCCTGGTACTGGGATCATATGAATCTGTAGTACTATTTGACCTGTTAAGTTTACAATACATCCCAAGTCTCCTCTAGAATATGCAGGCGCTCTCCCTCCGGCTCTGGGTATGCGAAGCTGCTTTCTTTCTCCCTACTCTCAGAATTATCCCTAACCTTAACCCTAGATTCAGCCCTAACGCTAACCCTCGTGTAAGCCCGAAGCCTAAATTCAGCCCAAAGCCTAACCCAAACCATAACCATCAGCCCTAACGCTAGACTCATCCTACACTA
>NW_025965727.1:48756-50017 GCF_021869965.1 Rhincodon typus | reverse complement strand
TTTTTCATGATGTTGTGACTAACATGCTTATTTCTGTGAGATAAGCATGTTAGTCACAACATCATGAAAAATTAAGTCATTTGCTGAAGTTTGTTTTTCTAACTTCTGAAGTGCTTGTATCACTAAAGTAAGCATTTTAGTAAAATCAGCATCAAAACTTACGTCCGTTGGTGAAGTTGAGATTTTAGTCTTCTGATATGCTTATCTCGCTGACTTAAGCACCTTCGTCAAAACAACATCAAAAGTTGAGTCATTTGGGGAAGTCGAGATTTTGATTTTCTGTAGTGCTTAACTCGCTGAAATAACCACGTTAGTGAAACCAACATCATAAGTTGAGTCATTTGTTGAATTTGAGATTTTGATCTTCGGACATGCTTAACTGGCTGAAATAAGCATTTTAATTTAAACAGCATCGAAAATTAGGTCATCTGGTGAAGTTGAGATTTTTGACGACTGAAGTGCTTATCTCACTCTGTTAAACATGTTAGTCAGACAAACATTTAAAAATGAGTCATTTGGTGAAGTTCAGATTTTGGTTTTCTGAAATGCTTATCTCACTGAAATAAGCACGTTAGTCAAGACTTCATGAAAAATTAAGTCATTTGGTGAAGTTGAGATTTTTGACTTCTGATGTGCTTAACTCGCTGAAATAAGCATGTTTGTAAAAACAACATCAAAAGTTGAGTTGTTTGGTGAAGTTGAGATTTTTGACTTCGGAAATGCTTCTTTCAATCAAATAAGCATGTTCGTCAAACCTTCAGCCAAACTACAGTCATTTGGTCAAGGTCAGATTTTGGTGTTCTGAAGAGCTTAACTCGCTACAATAAGCATTTTAAACCAAACAGCAGCAAAAGTTGTGTCATTTGATGAAGTTGAGGTTTTAGCTGTCTGAAGTGCTTAACTCGCTGAAATAATCATGTTGGTCAAACCAACATCAAAATTCGAGTCATTTGGTGACTTTCAGATTTTGATCTTCGGAATTGCTTACCTCATGAAATAAGCAAATCATGCAAACCAACATCAAAAACTAACTCATTTGGTGAAGTTAGACATTGGTCTTCTGAAGTACTTATCTGAGTGAATTAAGCATATTAGTCAAAACGGCATCAAAACTTAAGTCAGATGGTAAAGTTCAGATTTTGATCTCCTGAAGTGCTTAACGGTCTGAAATAAGCATGTTAGTCTGAACAACATCAAAACTTGAGTTATTTGGCGAAGTTCAGATTTTGGTCTTCTGAAGTGCTTATCTCAATGAAATAAG
>NW_025965727.1:47708-48256 GCF_021869965.1 Rhincodon typus | reverse complement strand
AGCACTTCAGAAATCAAAATCTCAATTTCATCAAATGACTCAAAATTCGATGTTGTTGCGACTGACGTGCTTAATTCAGCGAAATATGCATATCAGAAGACTAAAATATCAACTTCACCAAAGGAACTAGTTTTGATGCTGATTTGACTAAAACGCTTATTTCAGTCACATAAGCAATTGAGAAGTCAAAAATCTTAATTCACCAAATGTCTTAAATGTTGATGCTGTCTTGCCTAACATGCTTATTTCATTGAGATAAGCACTTCAGAAGACCAAAATCTGAACTTCACCAAATGACTCAAGTTTTGATGTTGTTTAGACTAACATGCTTATTTCAGACCGTTAAGCACTTCAGGAGATCAAAATCTGAACTTTACCATCTGACTTAAGTTTTGATGCCGTTTTGACTGATATGCTTAATTCACTCAGATAAGCACTTCAGAAGACCAATATCTAACTTCACCAAATGAGTTAGTTTTTGATGTTGGTTTGCATGATTTGCTTATTTCATGAGGTAAGCACTTCCGAAGATCAAAATCTGAAAGTCA
>NW_025965727.1:46401-47208 GCF_021869965.1 Rhincodon typus | reverse complement strand
GGACCCCTTTAAACACACATCACCCAGGAAATAGAAGGTAAAACAAAAGACTCCGTCTAAATAAATTCGGAAACACTGAGCACCTGTAATTACACCCCACACTCAGCCCACCTGTAAATTATCCGTAAGACAGGGCCCCTTCCAAATAAACTTTGAAAAGATAGATGTACCGATAAATAACAGTTCCCGATAAATAAACCCGAAGACAGAGACGCCTTTCATAACCTGTAAAATCTGGATCACTGTGAATAATCCCTAAAACACAGAGCATCGTGTACAGATACCCTAAAACACATACATCCCTGTAAAAGAACTCTGAAACACACAGCCTCCTGTGTACATTCTCCGACGCAGAGTCTCATTTGAAAAAATACTAAAAATAGAGCCCCCTGTAAATACACCACTAAAAACAGAGAAACCTTTATATTTTACCGAAGAAAGGTCCTTCAGGAAATAAAGTGTAAAAGACACAGCCCCCAGTAATAAAACATAAAAGAACGACTCCCCTCCAAGTAAAATGTAAAATGTGGAGCTCCCAGTAAATAAACCCTGAAACAGTAACCCCTGCAAATCCTCCGTAAAACTAAGCCTCCTGCAATTAAACTCTCAGAGGCGAACCTAAAACACAGAGCCTCCAATCAATAAAGCCTAAAACACGAGCCCACTTTAAATCAACACGAAATAAGACAGACCCCAGCACAGCACGGCGAATTGCTCGGATGGAGATATTACAGCATAGTCTGAGGCAATGCCTCTTTGACAAAGAGTCAGTAATGGGGAGGTATAGTGTCATCTGATGGTCATTGT
>NW_025965727.1:45118-45901 GCF_021869965.1 Rhincodon typus | reverse complement strand
TGTCTCGGATTCTCCAGCATCTGCAGTTCCTACTATCTCAAAACTAGAGTCATTTGGTGAAGTTCAGATTTTGATCTATTGAAGAGCTTAACGTGCTGAAATAAGCATTTTATTACAACCAGCATCAAAAGTTGAGTCAATTGGTGAAGTTGAGATCTTAGCCTTCTGAAGTGCTTAAATCGCTGAAGTAAACATGTTAGTCAACCCAACATCAAAACTTGAGTCATTTGGTGAAGTTCAGGTTTTGGTTGTTGTATGTGCTCATCTTAATGGAATAAGGATGTTAGTCCAAACAGCATTAAAAATTCAGGCATTTTGTGTAGTTGAGATTTTTGACATCAGCAGTGATTATCTCACTCAAATAAGCATGTTCGTCTATCGAACATCAAAACTTGAGTAATTTGTTGAAGTTCAGATTTTGGTCTTCTGAAGTGCTTATCTGAATGAAATAAGCATGTTAGTCAAAACAGCAAAAAAAAATTAAGTCATTTGGTGAAGGTTAGATTTTGGTATTTGCATCACTGAAATAAACATGTTAGTCAAAACAGTATCTAAAGTTGAGTTTCTTGTTGAAGTTGAGATTTTGGTCTTCTGCTATGCTTATGTCACTGAAATAAGCACGTCAGTCAAAACAATACCAAATGTTGTGGCTTTTAGTGAAGTGTAGATTTTGATCTTCTGAAGTGCTTAACTCGCTGAAATGAGCATGTTAGTCAAACGAATGTCAAAAATTGAGTCATTTGGTGAAGTTCAGATTTTTGGCTTATGAAGTGCTTAACTCTC
>NW_025965727.1:44051-44618 GCF_021869965.1 Rhincodon typus | reverse complement strand
AGAAGATCGAAATCTCAAATTCATCAAATGCCACAACTTTTGATATTGTTTTGACTAACGTGCTTATTTCAGCGAGATAAGCATAGCAGAAGACCAAAATCTCAATTTCAACAAGACTCTCAACTTTTGATGCTGTTTTGACTACCATGCTTATTTCAGTGGGAAATACACTTCAGAAGACCAAAATCTGAATTTCACTAAATGACTCAAATTTTGATGTTGGATTGTCTAACAGGCTTCCTCCAGTGAGTTAAGCACATCAGACGTGAAGAATCTCGATTTCACCAAATGACTCAACTTTTGATGTTGTTTTGACGAACATGCTTAGTTCACTCAGATAAGCACTTCAGAAGACCAAAATCTGAACTTGAACAAATGACTCAAGTTTTGATGTTCGTTGGACTAACATGCTTATTTCAGCGATCTAAGAACTTCACAAGATCAAAATCTCAACTTGACCAAATGACTCAACTTTTGATGTTGTTTTGACTAACGTGCTTATTTCAGCGAGTTAAGCACCTCAGAAGATCGAAATCTCAAATTCATCAAATGCCACAACTTTTGATA
>NW_025965727.1:43048-43551 GCF_021869965.1 Rhincodon typus | reverse complement strand
AACGCTAACCCTCGTGTAAGCCCGAAGCCTAAATTCAGCCCAAAGCCTAACCCAAACCATAACCATCAGCCCTAACGCTAGATTCATCCTACACTAACCATAGCCTCAGGCCCAAACCGAACCCAGCTTCAGCCGTACGCCTGGCCATCAAACCCAGAGCCGACTGCACAGAGATCCTCAAACACAGAGGCCCCTTTCAATAACCGGAAAACGCAGACCTTACTGTAAATAACACCTAAAACACAGAGTCCTATTTCAACAAACTTCAACAACAGAGCACCCTGTAATTATACGCTCCAATACATACACCCCTTTAAATGAACTCTAACACACATTGTTACAGTTAGGTCATTTGGTGAAGTTGAGATTTTATTCTTCTGATATGCTTATCTCGCTGAATTAAGCACGTTAGTCAAAACAATAACAAAAGTCGAGACATTTGGGGAAGATGAGATCTTGATCTTCTGAAGTGCTTAACTCGTTGAAATAAGCGTTTTAATTGA
>NW_025965727.1:33788-42548 GCF_021869965.1 Rhincodon typus | reverse complement strand
CCCTCATTCCTGAAACAGTGACAATGAGGCTCTGCCTCAGTCCTGACCCGCTGACAATGAGGCGCTCCCTCAATCCTCACCCCAGTACATTGAGGCGCTCCCTCAGTCCTGACCCGCTGACAATGAGGCGCCTCCTCAGTCCTGACCCAAGTACAATGAGGCGCTCCCTCAGTCCTGACCCGAGTACAATGAGGCGCTACCTCAACAATGACCATCAGATGACACTATACCTCCCCATTACTGACTCTTTGTCAAAGAGGCATTGCCTCAGACTATGCTGTAATATCTCCATCCGAGCAATTCGCCGTGCTGTACTGGGGGCTGTCTTATTTCGTGTTGATTTAAAGTGGGCTTGTGTTTTAGGCTTTATTGATTGGAGGCTCTGTGTTTTAGGTTCGCCTCTGAGAGTTTAATTGCAGGAGGCTTAGTTTTACGGAGGATTTGCAGGGGGTACTGTTTCAGGGTTTATTTACTGGGAGCTCTACATTTTACATTTTACTTGGAGGGGACTCGTTCTTTTATGTTTTATTACTGTGGGCTGTGTCTTTTACACTTTATTTCCTGAGGGACCTTTCTTCGGTTATATATAAAAGTGTCTTTGTTTTTAATGGTGTATTTACAGGGGGCTCTGTTTTTAGTATTTTTTCAAATGAGACTCTGCGTCGGAGAATATACACAGGAGGCTGTGTGTTTCAGAGTTCTATTACAGGGATGTATGTGTTTTAGGGTATCTGTACACGATGCTCTGTGTTTTAGGGATTATTCACAGTGATCCAGATTTTACAGGTTATGAAAGACGTCTCTGTCTTCGGGTTTATTTATCGGGAAGTGTTATTTATCGGTACATCTATCTTTTCAAAGTTTATTTGGAAGGGGCCCTGTCTTACGGATTATTTACAGGTGGGCTGAGTGTGGGGTGTAATTACAGGTGCTCAGTGTTTACGAATTTATTGAGACGGAGCCCTTTGTTTTACCTTCTATTTCCTGGGTGATGTGTGTTTAAAGGGGTCCGTGTATTTGATTGTATAATTACAGGGGGCTTTGTATTTAATATTAGTTTAAATGGGGCTCTGTGTTTTAGGGGTTATTGAAATGGGTTTCAGAGGATATATTTACAGGGGGCTCGGTTTTTGAGGGCTTTTGTGCAGGCCTGAGGCTCGCGTTAGAGGTGAGGTTAGGGTCAGCGCTGGACCTGATGGTAATAGTTTGTGTTAGGCCTGAGGCGAAGGTTAGGGTTAGGGTTTGGCCTGAGGTTAGGCTCAGAGCTTACGCAAGGGTTAGCGTTAGGGCTGAATCTCGGGTTTAGGTTTGCGGTAGGGTTATTTTTTGGGGCAGGGAGAAAGAAAGCAGCTTCGCATACCCAGAGACAGAACCAGAGGAAGAGCAACTGCGTATTCTCCAGGAGACTCGGGATGTATTGTAAACTTGACAGGTCAAATAGTATTACAGATTAGTTTACAATTAAAGATTATTGGCCTGAGAGAATGCCTCATTGTCAGAGGGTCCGCTTGAGGCTGTCCCTCTATGTTGTAGTGTCAGTACTGAAGGAGTGCACAATTGTCAGAGGATCACATTCAGCCGATGCCTCATTTTTAAAAATTATGTAATTTAGTTCTGTAGCACTCCCCCAATAAGAATTTAGAATAATGCTCAGCCTCAGTCTTGACCCTGTGACTGATACAATCCCACAGTTCTGACCCACGGACACTGCTGCAATACCTCAGTGTGGACCATTTGACAATGAGACACTGCTTCAGTACTGAAGCTCTGGCAGTACTGACTATCTGACAGTGAGGCAGTGCCTCAGTCTGACATTGTCACAGTGCTGCAATCGTGTGGCACTCCCACAAGTCTAACCCCTTGAGAATAAGACACTACCTCAGTATTGACCGTCTCACAATAATGCACCCCAACAGTTCTGCCACTCTGGTACTGCTGCATTACCTCATTAGAGACCCTGTAAATGTGAGGCACTTCCTTAGTTCTGACCATCTTACAATGAGGCGCTACCTCAGTACTAACTCTCTGATTATAATGCTCTCCAGCAGTTCTGTTCCTCTGACAGTGCTTCAATACTTGCCTGAACCAAGCAAATTCCTCATTGTTAGCGGGTCACTTCTGCGGCAGTGCCTCCTGGTACTGGGATCATATGAATCTGTAATACTATTTGACCTGTTAAGTTTACAATACATCCCAAGTCTCCTCTAGAATATGCAGGCGCTCTCCCTCCGGCTCTGGGTATGCGAAGCTGCTTTCTTTCCCCCAACTCTCAGAATTATCCCTAACCTTAACCCTAGATTCAGCCCTAACGCTAACCCTCGTGTAAGCCCGAAGCCTAAATTCAGCCCAAAGCCTAACCCAAACCATAACCATCAGCCCTAACGCTAGATTCATCCTACACTAACCATAGCCTCAGGCCCAAACCGAACCCAGCTTCAGCCGTACGCCTGGCCCTCAAACACGGAGCCGACTGCACAGAGATCCTCAAACACAGAGGCCCCTTTCAATAACCGGAAAACGCAGACCTTACTGTAAATAACACCTAAAACACAGAGTCCTATTTCAACAAACTTCAACAACAGAGCACCCTGTAATTATACGCTCCAATACATAGACCCCTTTAAATGAACTCTAACACACATTGTTAGAGTTAGGTGCTTTGGTGAAGTTGAGATTTTATTCTTCTGATATGCTTATCTCGCTGAATTAAGCACGTTAGTCAAAACAACAACAAAAGTCGAGACATTTGGGGAAGATGAGATTTTGATCTTCTGAAGTGCTTAACTCGTTGAAATAAGCGTTTTAATTTAAACAGCATCATAAATTAGGTCAGCTGTTGAAGGTGAGATTTTAGTCTTCTGATATGCTTATCTCGCTGAAATAAGCACGTTGGTCGCAACAACATCGAATTTTGAGTCAATTGGTGAAATTGAAGTTTTTTGATTTCTGAAGGGCTTATCTCCCTGAAACAAACATGTTAGTCAAACCAACATCAAAACTTGAGTCATTTGGTGAAGTTCAGATTTTGGTCTACTGAAGAGCTTTACTCGCTGAAATAAGCATTTTTTTCAAACCAGCATCAAAAGTTGTGTCATTTGGTGAAGTTCAGATTTTAGCCTCTGAAGTGCTCAACTCGTTGAAATAAGCATGTCAGTCAAAGCAACATCAAAAGTTGAGTTATTTGGTGGAGTTGAGATTTTTGACTTCTGAAATGCTTCTCTCAATCGAATAAGCATGTTAGTCACACCATCATCAAAACTACAGTCATTTGGTGAAGTTCAGGTTTTGGTGTTCTGAAGTGCTTATCTGAGTGAAATAAGCACGTCAGTCAAAACAGCATCAAAAATTAAGTCATGTAGTGAAGCTGGGATTTTTGATTTCCGAAATGCTTATCTCACTGAAATAAGCATTTTAGTCGAATCAGCATCAAAAGTTAGGTCCTTTGGTGAAGTTGAGATTTTAGTCTTCTGATATGCTTATCTCGCATAATTAAACACCTTCGTCAAAATAACATCAAAAGTTGAGTCATTTGGTGAAGTTGAGTCTTTTGACTTCTGAAATGATTCTCTCAATCAAATAAGCATGTTAGTCAAACCACCATGAAAACTACAGTCATTTGGTGAAGTTCAGGTTTTGTTGTTCTGAAGAGCTGAACTCGCTGAAATGAGCATATTAAGCCAACCAGCATCAAAAGTTGTGTCATTTGGTGAAGTTGAAGTTTAGCCTTCTGAATTGCTTAACTCGCTGAAATAAGCATGTTAGTCAAAACAACATCAAAATTTGAGTCATTTGGTGAAGGTCAGGTTTTGATCTTCTGAAGTGCTTACCTTCTGAAATAAGCATGTCATTCAAATCAACATCAAAAACTAACTCATTTGTGGAAGTTAGACATTGGTCTTCTGAAGTGCTTATCTGAGTGAATTAAGCATGTTCGTCAAAACAGCATCAAATATTAAATCAGTTGGTGAAGTTGAGATTTTTGACTTCTGAAGTGCTTATCTCACTCAAATAATCATGTCAGTCAAACCAACATCAAAACATGAGTCATTTTGTGAAGTTCAGATTTTGGTTTTCTGAAGTGCTTATCTCACTGAAATAAGCACGTTAGTCAAAACAGCATGAAAATTTAAGTCATTTGGAGAAGTTGAGATTTTTGACTTCTGAAGTGCTCATCTCACTCAAATAAGCATGTTCGTCTAACCAACATCTAAAGTTGAGTAATTTGGTGAATTCGAGATTGTTCACTTCTGAAGTGCTTATTTCACATCAGGAAGCCTGTTAGTCAATCCAACATCAAAATTTGAGTCATTTGGTGAAGTTCAGATTTTGGTCTTCTGAAGTGCTTATCTCACTCAAATAAGCATGTTGTCAAAACAGCTTAAACAGTTGAGTGTCTTTTTGAAGTTGAGATTTTGGTCTTTTGCTGTGCTTATCTCGCTGAAATAAGCACGCTTGCCAAAACAAAACCAAAAGTTGTATCATTTGGTGAAATTGACATTATGATCTTCTGAAGTGCTTTTCTCACTGAAATAAGCATTTTAAACCAACGAGCATCAAAAGTTGTGTCATTTGGTGAAGTTGAGATTTTTGACTTCTGAAGTGTATATCTCCCTCAAATAATCATATTTTTCAAACCAACATTAAAACTTAAGTCATTTGGTGAAGTTCAGGTTTTGGTATTCTGAGGTGCTTATCTCACTGAAATAGCATGTTAGTCAAAACAGCATGAAAATTAAGTCATTTGTTGAAGTTGAGATTTTTGACTTCTGAAGTGCTTATCTGACTCAAATAAGCATGTTAGTCCAAACAGCATCAACACTGATGTCATTTGGTGAAGATGAGATTCTTGACTTCTGAAGTGCTTATCTCACTGAAGTAAGCATTTTAGTCAAATCAGCATCAAAAGTTACATCCTTTGGTGAAGTTGAGATTTTAGACTTCTGATACGCTGATCTCGCTGAATTAAGCACCTTAGTCAAAACAACATCAAAAGCTGAGTCATTTGGGGAAGTTGAGATTTCGATATTCTGAAATTCTTATCTCGCTGAAATAAGCACGTTAGTCAAAACAACATCAAAAGTTGAGTCATTTGGGGAAGGTGATATTTTGAAATTCTGAAGTGCTTAACTCGCTGAAATAAGCATTTTAATTAAAACAGCATCAAAAGTTAGGTCATCTGGTGACGTTGAGATTTTTGACGACTGAAGTGCTTATCTCACTGAAATAATCATGTTAGTCAAACCAACATCAAAACTTGAGTCATTTGGTGAAGTTCAGATTTTGGTCTACTGCAGAGCTTAACTCGCTGAAATAGGCATTTTATTCCAACCAGCCTCAAAAGTTGAGTCATTTGGTGAAGTTGAGATTTCAGACTCTGAAATGCTTAAATCGCTGAAATAAGCATTGTGTCAAACCAACATCAAAACTTGAGTCATTTGGTGAATTTCAGATTTTGGTCTTCTGAAGTGCTTATCTCAGTGGAATAAACATTTTAGTCAAATCAGCATCAAAAGGTAGGTCCTTTGAAGAAGTTGAGATTTTTGTCTTCTTATATGCTTATCTCGCTGAAATAAGCATTTTAGTCAAACCACCATCAAAAGTTGAGTGTCTTGGTGAAATTGAGATTTTGTTCTTCTGATATGCTTATTTCCCTGAAATAAGCACGTTAGTCAAAACAACATCAAAAGTTGAGTCACTTGGTGAAGTTGAGGTTTTGATCTTCTGAAGTGCTTGCCTCATGAAATAAGCATGTCATTCAAACCAACATCAAAAACTAACTCATTTACTGAAGTGAGAGATTGGTCTTCTGAAGGTCTTATCTGAGTGAAATAAGCATGTAAGTCAAAGCAGCATCAAAAGTTGAGTCATTTGGTGAGGTTGAGATTTTGATCTTCTGATGTGCTTATCTCAAAGAAGTCAACATGTCATTCAAACCAACATCAAAAACTAACTCATTTGGTGAAGTTGAAACATTTGTCTCCCGATCTGATTACCTGAGTGAAACAAGTGTGTCAGTCGAAACAGCATCAATAATTAAGTCGTTTGATGAAGTTGAGATTTTTGAATTCTGAAGTGCTTATCTCACTCAAATAAGCATGTTAGTCAAACAAACATCGAAACTAGAGTCATTTTGGGAAGTTCAGATTTGGGATTTCTGAAGTGATTAACTCGCCGAAAGAAGCATTTAATCCAAACAGCATCAAAAGTTGAGTCATTTGGTGAAGTTGAGATTTTGGTCTTATTGAAGTGCTTTTCCCACTGAAATAAGCATGTTAGTCAAAACAGCATCAAAAGTTGAGTGTCTTGTTGAAGTTGAGATTTTAGTTTTCTACTATGCTGATCACGCTGAAATAAGCAGGTTAGTCAAAACAATATCAAAAGTTGTGACATTTGGTGAAGTTGAGATTTTGATCTTCTGAAGTGATTCACTCGCTGAAATGAGCATGTTAGTCAAACTAACATCAAAAATTGAGTCATTTGGTGAAGTTCAGATTTTTATCTTCTCAAGTGCTTATCTTTGTGAAATAAGAATTTTAATCCAACCAGCATCAAAAATGATGTCAATTGGTGAAGTTCAGATTTTTGACTTCGGAAGTGCTTATCTCACTCAAATAAGCATGTTAGTCAAACCAACATCACAACTTGGGTCATTTGGTGAAGTTGAGATTTTGATCTTCTGAAGTGTTTATGTCACTCAAATAAGCATGTTAATCTAACCAACATCAAAACTTGAGTCATTTGGTGAAGTCGAGATTCTGCACTTCTCAAGTGCTTCGTTCACTGGCGGAAGCCTGTTAGTCAATCCAACATCAAAATTTGAGTCATTTAGTGAAGTTGAGATTTTGGTCTTCTGAAGTGCTTTTCCCACTGAAATAAGCATGTTAGTCAAAACAGCGTCAAAAGTTGCGTGTCTTGTTGAAGTTAAGATTTTGATCTTCTGATGTGCTTAACTCGCTGAAATGAGCAGGTTTGTCAAATTAACATCAGAAATTGCGTCATTTGGTGAAGTTCCGATTTTTGTCTTCTGAAGTGGTTATCTCGCTGAAATAAGAATTTTAATCCAACCAGCATCAAAAATTATGTGATTTGGTGAAGTTGAGATTTTTGCCTTATGAAGTGCTTATCTCACTCACACAAGCATGTTAGTCAAAACAACATCTGAAGTTGAGTCATTTGGTGAAGTTCAGATTTTTGACTTCTGAAGTGCTTAATTCCCTGAAATAAACATTTAAATCCAACCAGCATTAACAATTAAGTCATTTGGTGAAGTTCAGATTTTTGACTTCTGAACTGCTTAACTCGGTGAAATAAGCATGGTATTCAAAACAACATCAAATGTTGAGTCATTTGGTGAAGTTGAGATTTTTGACATCTGAATTGGTTATCTCACTCAAATAAGCATGTTAGTCAAAACTACATTAAAAATTGCGTCATCTGGTGAAATTCAGATTTTAGTATTCTGATATGCTTATCTCGCTGAAATAAGCACGTTAGTCAAACGAACATAAAAAAATTGTGTCATTTGGTGAAGTTCAGATTTTTGGCCTCTGAGTTACTTAACTCGCCGAAAGAAGCATTTTAATTTAACCAGCATCAAAAGTTAGGTCATCTGATGAAGGTGAGATTTTGATCTTCTGAAGTGAGCATGTTAGTCAAATTAACATCAAAAATTGAGTCATTTGGTGAAGTTCCGATTTTTGTCTTCTGAAGTGCTTATCTCGCTGAAATAAGAATTTTAATCCAACCAGCATCAATAATTATGTCATTTGGTAATGTTCAGATTTTTGTCTACTGAAGTGCTTATCTCACTCACATAAACATGTTAGTCAAAACAACATCAAAAGTTGAGTCATTCGGTGAAGTCCAGGTTCTACACTTCTGAAGTGCTTATTTCACTGGCGGAAGCCTGTTCGTTAATCCAAAATCAAAAATTAAGTCATTTCATGAAGTTCAGATTTTTGGTCTTCTGAAGTGCTAATCTCACTGAAATAAGCATGTTAGTCCAAACAGCATCAAAAGTTGAGTGTCTTGTTGAAGTTGAAATTTTGGTCTTCTGCTGTGCTTATCTCGCTGAAATAAGCACGTTAGTCAAAACAAGATCAAAAGTTGTGACATTTGGTGAAGTTGAGATTTTGATCTTCTGAAGTGATTAACTCGCTAAAATGAGCATATTATTCAAATTAACATCAAAAAATGATGTCATTTGGAGAAGTTCCGATTTTTGTCTTCCTAAGTGCTTATCTCGCTGAATAAGAATTTTAATCGAACCAGCATCAAAAATTATGTCATTTTTTGAAGTTGAGATTTTTGACTTCTGAAGTACTTTTCTCACTCAAATATTGCATGTTAGTCAAAACAACATGAAAAGTTGAGTCACTTTGTGAAGTTCAGATTTTGGCCTTCTGAAGTGCTTAACTCGCCGAAAGAAGCATTTTAATACAACCAGCATCAAAAGTTAAGTCATTTGGTGAAGTCGAGATTCTTCACTTCTGTAGTGCTTATTTCACTGGACGAAGCCTGCAATCAATCCAACATGAAAACTTGAGTCATTTATTGAAGTTCAGATTTTTGGTCTTCTGAAGTGCGAATCTCACTGAAATAAGCATGTTGTCAAAACAGCATAAAAAGTTGAGTGTCTTCGTGAAATTGAGATATTGGTCTTCTGATATGCTTATCTCACGCAAATGAGTATGTTAGTCAAACCAACATCAAAACTTGAGTCATGTGGTGAAGTTCAGATTTTGGTTTTCTGGAGTGCTT
>NW_025965727.1:29510-33288 GCF_021869965.1 Rhincodon typus | reverse complement strand
ACTTAATTTTTGATGCTCGTTTGATTAAAATGCTTTCTTCAACGAGTTGAGCACTTCAATAGACAGAAATCCTAACTTCACCAAATGACACAATTTTTTCTGTTCGTTTGACTGACATGCTTATTTAAGAGAGTTAAGCACTTCAGAAGATCAAAATCTCAACTTCATCACATGAGTCAACTTTTGATGATGTTTTGACTGACGTGCTCACTTCAGCGAGATAAGCATATCAGAAGACCAAAATCTCAATTTCACCAAGACACTCAACTTTTGATGCTGGTTTGACTTGTATGCATACTTCAGCGAGATAAGCAGATCAGAAGACTCAAATCTCAACTTCACCAGAGGACCCACCTTTTGATGTTGGTTTGACGAAAATGCTTATTTAAGTGTGATAAGCACTTGAGAATTCAAAAATACCAACTTCACCGAATGACTTAAATGTTGATGCTGTTTTGACCAACTTGCTTATTTCATCAGATAAACACTTCAGAAGACCAAAATCTGAACTTCTCCAAATGACAGAATTTTTGATGTTGGTTTGACTCATATGCTTATTTCAGCGATTTAACCACTTCTGAAAGCAAAAATCTCAACTTCACCAAATGACTTAATTTTTGATGCTGGTTGGATTAAAATGCTTATTTCAGCGAGTTAAGCACTTCAGGAGACATAAATCTGAATTTCACCAAATGACTCAATTTTTGATCTTGTTTTGACTGAGGTGTTTATTTCAGTTAGATAAGCATATCAGAAGACCAAAATCGCAACTTCACCAAAGCACTCAACTTGTGATGCTGGTATGACTTATTTCAGTGATATAACCACATCAGAGGTCAAAAATCTCACTTTCACCAAATGACAATTTTTTTCGGCTGTTTTGACTAACATGCTTATTTCACTCAGATAAGCACTTCAGGAGACCAAAATCTGAACTCCAATAAATGACTCAAGTTTTGATGTTGGGAAGAATAACATGCTTATTTGAGTGAGATCAGCATTTAAGATGTCAAAAAATCTCACCCACACCAAATGACATAATTTTTAATGCTGTTTTGACTAACATGCTTATTTGAGTGAGATAAGCACTTCAGAAGTCTAAAATGTCAACTTCACCAAATGACTCAACTTTAGATGTTGTTTTGACGAGCATGCTTATGTGAGTGAGATAAGCACTTCGGAAGGGAAAAATCACAACTTCACCAAATCGCATAATTTTTGATGCTGGTTTGATTAAAATTCTTATTTCAGCGAGATAAGCATTTCAGAAGATAAAAATCTGAACTTCACCAGATGACTCAATTTTTGCTGTTAGTTTGACTAACATGCTCATTTCAGCGAGTGAAGCACTTCAGAAGATCAAAATCTCAACTTTACCAAATGTCTCAACTTTTTATATTGTTTTGACTAACCTGCTTATTTCAGCGAGATAAGCATAGCAGAAAACCAAAATCTCAACTTCAACAAGACACTCAACTTTTGATGCTGTTTTGACGAACATGCGTATTTCAGCGGGAAAAGCACTTCAATAAGACGAAAATCTGAACTTCACTTAATGACTCAAACTTTGATGTTGGATTGATTAACAGGCTTCCTTCAGTGAAATAACCAGTTCAGAAGTGAAGAATCTCGACTTCACCAAATGACTCAAGTTTTGATGTTGGTTAGACTAACATGCTTATTTGAGTGAGATAAGCACTTAAGATGTCAAAAAATCTCACCCTCACCAAATGACATAATTTTTAATGCTGTTTTGACTAACGTGCTTATTTCACTCAGATAAGCACTCCAGAAAACCAAAATCTGAACTTCACCACATGACTCAAGTTTTGATGTTAGTTTGACTAACATACTCATTTGCGTGAGATAAGCATATCAGAAGACCAATATCTCAATTTCACGAAGACACTCAACTTTTTATGCTGTTTTGACAACATGCTTATTTCAGTGAGATTAGCACTTCAGAAGACCTAAAATCTGAACTTCAATAAATGACTCAAGTTTTCATGTTGGATTGATTGCAGGCTTCGTCCAGTGAAATAAGCACTACAGAAGTGAAGAATCTCGACTTCACCAAATGACTCAACTTTTGATGCTGGTTGTATTAAAATGCTTCTTTCGGCGAGTTAAGCACTTCAGAAGGCCAAAATCTGAACTTCACAAAGTGACTCAACTTTTCATGTTGTTTTGACTAACATGCAACATTTGAGTGAGAAAAGCACTTCAGAAGTCAAAAATCTCAACTTCAAAAAATGACATAATTTTTGATGCTGGTTCGATTAAAATTCTTATTCAGCGAGATAAGCACTTAGGAAGACAAAAATCGGAACTTCTCCAAATGACGTCATATTTTGATGTTAATTTGAATAATATGCTCATTTTAGCGAGTTAATCACTTCAGAAAATCTAAATCTCAACTTCACCAAATGTCACAACTTTTGATATTGTTTTGACTAACGTGCTTATTTCAGCGAGATAAGCACAGCAGAAGACCAAAATTTCAACTTCAACAAGACACTCAACTTTTGATGCTGTTTGGACTAGCATGCTTATTTCAGTGAGATTAGCACTTCAGAAGACCAAAAATCTGAACTTCATGAAATGACTCAATTTTTGATTTTGGATTAACGAACAGGCTTCCGCCAGTGAAATAAGCACTTCAGAAGTGTAGAACCTCGACTTCACCGAATGACTCAACTTTTGATGTTGTTTTGACTAACATGTTTATGTGAGTGAGATAAGCACTTCAGCAGACAAAAATCTGAACATTACCAAATGACATAATTATTGATGCTGGTTGGATTAAAATTCTTATTTCAGCGAGATAAGCACTTCAGAAGACAAAAATCGGAACTTCACCAAATGACTCAATTTTTGATGTTAATTTGACTAACATGCTCATTTCAGCGAGTTAAGCACTTCAGAAGATCAAAATCTCACCTTCATCAGATGACCTAACTTTTGATGCTGGTTAAATTAAAATGCTTCTTTCGGCGAGTTAAGCAACTCAGAGGCCAAAAATCTGAACTTCACCAAATGACACAATTTTTTAATGTTCGTTTGACTAACGTGCTTATTTCAGCGAGATAAGCATATCAGAATACTAAAATCTGAATTTCACCAGATGACGCAATTTTTAATGTCGTTTTGACTAACATGCTTATTTGAGTGAGATAACCAATTCAGATGTCAAAAATCTCAACTTCACCAAATGACTCAACATTTGATGTTGTTTTGAATACCATGCTTATTTCACTGAGTTGAGCAGTTCAGAAGTCAAAAATCTGAACTTCACCAAATGACTTAATTGTTAATGCTGGTTGGATTAAAATGTTTATTTCAGGGAATTAAGCACTTCAGAAGTCAAAAATCTGAACTTCACCAAATGACTCAACTTCAGATGTTGTTTTGACTAACATGCTTGTGTGAGTGAGATAAGCACTTCATAAGGCAAAAATCTCAACTTCACCAAATCACATAATTTTTGATGCTGGTTGGATTAAAATTCTTATTTCAGCGAGATAACCACTTCAGAAGACAAAAATCGGAACTTCACCAAATGACGCAATTTCTGATGTTAATTTGACTAACCTGCTCATTTCAGCGAGTTCAGCACATCAGAAGATCAAAATCTCAACTTCACCAGATGTCCCAAGTTTTGATATTGTTTTGACTAACGTGCTTATTTCGGCGAGATAAGCATAGCAGAAGACCAAAATCTCAACTTCAAAAAGACACGCAACTTTTGACGCTGTTTTCACTAACATGCTTATTTCAG
>NW_025965727.1:28035-29010 GCF_021869965.1 Rhincodon typus | reverse complement strand
TATTGATGCTGGTTGGATTAAAATTCTTATTTCAGCGAGATAAGCACTTCAGAAGACAAAAATCGGAACTTCACCAAATGACTCAATTTTTGATGTTAATTTGACTAACATGCTCACTTCAGAAGATCAAAATCTCACCTTCATCAGATGACCTAACTTTTGATGCTGGTTAAATTAAAATGCTTCTTTCGGCGAGTTAACTAACTCAGAGGCCAAAAATCTGAACTTCACCAAATGACACAATTTTTTTATGTTCGTTTGACTAACGTTCTTATTTCAGCGAGATAAGCATATCAGAATACTAAAATCTGAATTTCACCAGATGACACAATTTTTAATGTAGTTTTGACTAACATGCTTATTTGAGTGAGAAAACCAATTCAGATGTCAAAAATCTCAACTTCACCAAATGACTCAACATTTGATGTTGTTTTGAATACCATGCTTATTTCACCGAGTTAAGCAGTTCAGAAGTCAAAAATCTGAACTTCACCAAATGACTTAATTTTTGATGCTGGTTGGATTAAAATTCTTATTTCAGCGAGATAACCACTTCAGAAGACAAAAATCGGAACTTCACCAAATGACGCAATTTCTGATGTTAATTTGACTAACCTGCTCATTTCAGCGAGTTAAGCACATCAGAAGATCAAAATCTCAACTTCAACAAGACACGCAACTTTTGACGCTGTTTTGACTAACATGCTTATTTCAGTGGGAAAAGCACTTCAGAAGACCAAAATCTCAACCTCACTAAATGACTCAAATTTTGTTGTTGGATTGACTAACAGGCTTCCGCCAGTGAACGAAGCACTTGAGAAGTGCAGAATCTCGACTTTACCAAATGACTCAAGTTTTGATGTTGGTTAGATTAACATGCTTATTTGAGTGAGATAAACACTTCAGGAGATCAAAATCTCAACTTCACCAAATGACCCAAGTTTTGATGTTGGTTTGACTAACATGCTTATTTGA
>NW_025965727.1:26405-27535 GCF_021869965.1 Rhincodon typus | reverse complement strand
ACTGAAATAAGCATGTTGGTCTAACCACCATCGAAACTTGAGTCATTAGGTGAAGTTCAGATTTTCGTCTTCTGAAGTGCTTATCTGAGTGAAATGAGCATGTTTGTGAAACCAGCATCAACATTTAAGTCATTTGGTGGAGTTGAGATTTTTGACTTCTGAAGTGCTTATCTCATTGAAATAAGCATTTCAGTCAAATCAGCATCAAAAGTTAGGTCCTTTGGTGACGTTGAGATTTTACTCTTCTGATATGCTTATCTCGCTGAAATAAGCATTTTGTCAAACCAGCATCAGAAGTTGAGTGTCTTCGTGAAATTCAGATTTTGGTCTTCTGCTATGCTTTTCTCGTTTAACTAAGCACGTTCGTCAAAACAACATCAAAAGAGGGGTCATTTGGGGTAGTTGAGATTTTGATCTTCTGAAGTGCATAACTCGCTGAAATAAGCATATTAATTTAAACAGCATCAAAAGTTAGGTCATCTGGTGAAGGTGAGATTTTAGTCTTCCGATATGCTTATCTCACCGAAAGAAGCACGTTAGTCAAAACAACATCAAAACTTGAGTCATTTGCTGAAGTTGAGATTTTTGATTTCTGAAGTGCTTATCTCACTGAAGTAAACATGTTCGTCAAACCAACATCAAAACTTGAGTCATTTGGTGAAGTTCAGATTTTGGTCTAATGAAGACCTTAACTCGCTCAAATAAGCATTTTAATCTAACTGGCATCAAAAGTTGAGTCATTTGGTCAAGGTGAGATTTCAGCCTCTGAAGACCTTAACGCGCTGAAATGAGCATTGTAATCCAACCTGCATCAAAAATTAAGTCACTTGGTGAAATTGAGATTTTTGCCTTCAGAAATGCTTGTCTTACTTAAATATGCATGTCAGCCAAGACAACATCAAAAGTTGAGTTATTTGGTGAAGTCGAGATTCTTCACTTCTGAAGTGCTTATTTCACTGGAGGAAGCCTGTTAGTCAATCGAACATCAAAATTTGAGTCATTTGGTGAAGTTCAGATTTTTGGCTTCTGAGGTGCTAAACTCGCTGTGAGAAACATTTTAGTTTAAACAGCAGCAAAAGTTACGTCATCTGGTGAACGTTAGATTTTAGTCTTCCGATATGATTATCTGA
>NW_025965727.1:23450-25905 GCF_021869965.1 Rhincodon typus | reverse complement strand
TGTTTTACCTTCTATTTCCTGGGTGATGTGTGTTTAAAGGGGTCCGTGTATTTGATTGTATAATTACAGGGGGCTTTGTATTTAATATTAGTTTAAATGGGGCTCTGTGTTTCAAGGGTTATTGAAATGGGTTTCAGAGGATATATTTACAGGGGGCTCGGTTTTTGAGGGCTTTTGTGCAAGCCTGAGGCTCGCGTTAGAGGTGAGGTTAGGGTCAGCGCTGGACCTGATGGTAATAGTTTGTGTTTGGCCTGAGGCGAAGGTTAGGGTTAGGGTTTGGCCTGAGGTTAGGCTCAGAGCTTACGCAAGGGTTAGCGTTAGGGCTGAATCTCGGGTTTAGGTTTGGGGTAGGGTTATTTTTTGGGGCAGGGAGAGAGAAAGCAGCTTCGCATACCCAGAGACAGAACCAGAGGAAGAACAACTGCGTATTCTACAGGAGACTCGGGATGTATTGTAAACTTGACAGGTCAAATAGGATTACAGATTAGTTTACAATTAAAGATTATTGGCCTGAGAGAATGCTTCATTGTCAGAGGGTCCGCATGAGGCTGTCCCTTTATGTTGTAGTGTCAGTACTGAAGGAGTGCACAATTGTCAGAGGATCACATTCAGCCAATGCCTCATTTTTAAAAATTATGTAATTTAGTTCTGTCGCACTCCCCCAACAAGAATTTAGAATAATGCTCAGCCTCAGTCTTGACCCTGTGACTGATACAATCCCACAGTTCTGACCCACGGACACTGCTGCAATGCCTCAGTGCGGACCATTTGACAATGAGGCACTGCTTCAGTACTGAAGCTCTGACAGAGCTGACTATCTGACAGTGAGGGAGTGCCTCAGTCTGACATTGTCACAGTGCTGCATTTATGTGGCACTCCCACAAGTCTAACCCCTTGAGAATAAGACACTACCTCAGTATTGACCGTCTCACAATAATGCACCCCAACAGTTCTGACCCTCTGGTACTGCTGCATGACCTCATTAGAGACCCTATAAATGTGAGGCACTTCCTTAGTTCTGACCCTCTTACAATGAGGCGCTACCTCAGTACTGACTCTCTGATTATAATGCTCTCCGGCAGTTCTGTTCCTCTGACAGTGCTTCAATACTTGCCTGAACCAAGCAAATTCCTCATTGTTAGTGGCAGTGCCTCCTGGTACTGGGATCATATGAATCTGTAATACTATTTGACCTGTTAAGTTTACAATACATCCCAAGTCTCCTCTAGAATATGCAGGCGCTCTCCCTCCGGCTCTGGGTATGCGAAGCTGCTTTCTTTCTCCCTACTCTCAGAATTATCCCTAACCTTAACCCGAGATTCAGCCCGAACGCTAACACTCGTGTAAGCCCGAAGCCTAAATTCAGCCCAAAGCCTAACCCAAACCATAACCATCAGCCCTAACGCTAGACTCATCCTACACTAACCATAGCCTCAGGCCCAAACCGAACCCAGCTTCAGCCGTACTCCTGGCCCTCAAACACGGAGCCGACTGCACAGAGATCCTCAAACACAGAGACCCCTTTCAATAACCGGAAAACGCAGACCTTACTGTAAATAACACCTAAAACACAGAGTCCTATTTCAACAAACTTCAACAACAGAGCCCCCTGTAATTATACGCTCAAATACATAGACCCCTTTAAATGAACTCTAACACACATTGTTAGAGTTAGGTGCTTTGGTGAAGTTGAGATTTTATTCTTCTGATATGCTTATCTCGCTGAATTAAGCACGTCAGTCAAAACAACAACAAAAGTCGAGACATTTGGGGAAGTTGAGATTTTGATCTTCTGAAGTGCTTAACTCGTTGAAATAAGCGTTTTAATTTAAACAGCATCATAAATTAGGTCATCTGTTGAAGGTGAGATTTTAGTCTTCTGATATGCTTATTTCGCTGAAATAAGCACGTTAGTCGCAACAACATCGAATTTTGAGTCAATTGGTGAAATTGAAGTTTTTGATTTCTGAAGGGCTTATCTCCCTGAAACAAACATGTTAGTCAAACCAACATCAAAACTTGAGTCATTTGGTGAAGTTCAGATTTTGGTCTACTGAAGAGCTTTACTCGCTGAAATAAGCATTTTTTTCAAACCAGCATCAAAAGTTACGTCATTTGGTGAAGTTCAGATTTTAGCCTCTGAAGTGCTCAACTCGTTAAAATAAGCATGTCAGTCAAAGCAACATCAAAAGTTGAGTTATTTGGTGGAGTTGAGATTTTTGACTTCTGAAATGCTTCTCTCAATCGAATAAGCATGTTAGTCACACCATCATCAAAACTACAGTCATTTTGTGAAGTTCAGGTTTTGGTGTTCTGAAGTGCTTATCTGAGTGAAATAAGCACGTCAGTCAAAACAGCATCAACATTTAAGTCATGTAGTGAAGCTGGGATTTTTGATTCCCGAAATGCTTATCTCACTGAAGTAAGCATTTTAGTCGAATCAGCATCAAAAGTT
>NW_025965727.1:22377-22950 GCF_021869965.1 Rhincodon typus | reverse complement strand
GTTTTGACTAACGTGCTTAATTCAGCGAGATAAGCATATCAGAAGAATAAAATCTCAACTTCACCAAAGGACCTAACTCTAACAATGTGTGTTAGAGTTCATTTAAAGGGGTCTATGTATTTGAGCGTATAATTACAGGGGGTCTGTTGTTGAAGTTTGTTTAAATAAGAATCTGTGTTTTAAGTGTTATTTACAGTAAGGTCTGCGTTTTCCGGTTATTGAAAGGGGTCTCTGTGTTTGAGGATCTCTGTGCAGTCGGCTCCGTGTTTGAGGGCCAGGAGGACGGCTGAAGGTGGGTTCGGTTTGGGCCTGAGGCTATGGTTAGTGTAGGATGAGTCTAGCGTTAGGGCTGATGGTTATGGTTTGGTTTAGGCTTTGGGCTGAATTTAGGCTTCGGGCTTACTCGAGGGTTAGCGTTAGGGCTGAATCGAGGGTTCAGGTTAGGGATATTTCTGAGAGTAGGGAGAAAGAAAGCAGCTTCGCATACCCAGAGCCGGAGGGAGAGCACCTGCATATTCTAGAGGAGACTTGGGATGTATTGTAAACTTAACAGGTCAAATAGTATTACAGATT
>NW_025965727.1:16245-21877 GCF_021869965.1 Rhincodon typus | reverse complement strand
ACTTTGGGAGTGTATCAGTCATAGGGTCAAGACTGAGGCTGAGCCTTTATCTAAATTCTTACTGGGTGAGTGCTACATAACTAAATTGCATATTTTTTTAAAAAATGAGGCATCGGCTGAATGTGATCCTCTGACAATTGTGCACTCCTTCAGTACTGACACTACAACATAGAGGGACAGCCTCAAGCGGACGCTCTGACAATGAGGCATTCTCTCAGGGCAATAATCTTTAATTGTAAACTAATCTGTAATACTATTTGACCTGTTAAGTTTACAATACATCCCGAGTCTCCTTTAGAATACGCAGTTGCTCTCCTTCTGGTTCTGTCTCTGGGTATGCGAAGCTGCTTTCTTTCTCCCTGCCCCCAGAAATAACCCTACCCAAAAACATTAACCCCAGATTCAGACCTATTGTCAGAGAATCACATTCAGCCGATGCCTCATTTTTAAAAATTATGTGATTTAGTTACGTAGCACTCCTCCAATAAGAATTTAGAATAAGGCTCAGCCTCAGTCTTGACCCTATGACTCCCACAGTTCTGACCCACTGACACTGCTGCAACACCTCAGTGCGCACCATTTGACAACGCTAACCCTTGCCTGACCTCTGAGCCGAACCTCAGGCCAAACCCTAACCCTAACTTCGCCTCAGGCCTGACACAAACCATAACCCTCAGCCGCAGCGCTCATCTCTAACCCTAGCCTCAGACCTGCACAAAAGCCCTCAAACAATGAGCCGCCTGTAAATATGCCCTCAGGCACCCTTTTCAATAACACGTAAAACGCGGAGCTCACAGTAAATAAACCTCAAAAACAGAGCCCACTGTAATTATACCTTCAAATACACGGACCCCTTTAAATGAACTCTAACACACATCACCCAGGAAGTCGAAGGTAAAACACAGGGCTCCGTCTGAATAAATCCGAAAACACTGAGCACCTGTAATTACACCCCACACTCAGCCCACCTGTAAATTATCCGTAAGACAGGGCCCCTTACAAATAAACTTTGAAAAAATAGACCTACCTGTAAATAACAGACTCCGGCAAATAAACCCAAAGTCAGAGACGCCTTTCAGTAACCTGTAAAACACAGATCACACTAAATAATCCCTAAAACATAGAACACCATGTACAGATACCTTAAAACACAGACATCCCTGTAAATGAACTCTGAAACACACAGCCTCCTGTATATATTCTCCGACGCAGAGTCTCATTTGAAAAACTGCTAAAAACAGAGCCGCCTGTAAATACACCCTTCAGCACAGAGACCTCTTTATATATAACCGAAGAAAGGTCCATTCAGGAAATAAAGTGTAAAACACACAGCCCCCAGTAAGAAACCAAAGAAGACCGAGTCCCCTGTAAATAAAATGTAAAATATAGACCTCCCAGTAAATAAACCGTGAAACAGTGCCCCCTGCAAATCCTCCGAATTCTAAGCCTCCTGGAAATAAACTCTCAGAGGCGAACCTAAAACACAGAGCTTCCAATTAATAAAGTCTAAAAAAAAAGCCTACTGTAAATCAACACCAACTGACACAGCCCCCAGTACAGCACGGCGAATTGTTCGGATTGACATAGTACATCATATTCTGAGGCAATGCCTCTTTGACAAAGAGTCAGCAATGGGGAGGTGTAGTGTTGTCTGAAGGTCATTGTTGAGGTCATTGTAATAGGGTCAGAACTGAGGGAGCGCCTCAATGTACTAGGATCAGGACTGCGGGAGGGCCTCATTGTCAGCGACTCAAGACTGAGGGAGCGCCTCATTATCAGCGGGTCAGGACTGAGGAAGCGCCTCATTGTCGGCGGGACAGGACAGAGGGAGTGCCTCATTGTCAGCGGGACAGGGCAGAGGGAGTGCCTCATTGTCAGCTGGTCAGGACAGAGGGAGTGCCTCATTGTCAGCGGGCCAGGATTGAGGTAGCGCTTCATTGTCAGCGGGGCAGGACTGAGGTAGCGCCTCATTGTCAGCGGGGCAGGACTGAGGGAGCGCCTCATTGTCAGCGGGTCAGGACTGAGGGAGCGCCTCATTGTCAGCGCGTCAGGACTGAGGGAGCGCCTCATTGTCAGCGGGTCAGGACTGAGGTATTTGAAGTAGAGCAATGAAGGGTGTGGGTCCTTTTATTCTTTTAAAGTTAGAGAATGCCAGAAAGATTATCAACCCTACATGATTTGACTGGGTTGGGAATTACTTGATGACAGCAGAAAGTTTAGTAGGCTTATTACCGCAGCTGGCTCTTGAGATTTCACTATTGCCGGTTTACTCATTCTTTCATTCAATTTAACGGAAGCGCTATTTTGAAAGTAACGTTCTTAAAGGGAACGTGGACCCTATTCAATATGTATCTAACAGAGACGTGGTAACGCAGAAAACTTGTTTGATGTCCCGCAAGATATTTAACTCCTGGGAGACGTTTGTTGAGGGCTGATTAATATTCTATTTTTTCATAGTTTCGGGTGACACGATGGATGGGATCGTATTGTTCTGAATAGATTAGAAAATTAACACATACTCAGGGATTGACTCTGATGTAGACACAAGTTTGGATACTGTTAGCAACACGGGTTCAAACTGTGAAAAGGCAGTAATGGGGTGCAAGGAACATTTCAATTTCGTCTCCCTTTATTAGTGAAAAGTACGGCATGATGGCAGTTTTATGAATGAATGAATGAAATGCGGTAATAGTAAACACAGTATGCTAATGAGTGGTCAGTAAAGTTATGAATGAATGAGAGCGCGAGAGTGGTCATATGGAGCGCTTGAGGGTGCATTCGTAAAGAGGATCTTTCTTACAACAATAAAGAGGCTGATGATACAGCGTCACACAAAAACCACAGGAAACGATATTTGAAGGCGATTGACCCTGTATTACTGAAGACACGCCAGCCAGACTCCGGAAGCCTTGTTAAGTGCTAACTGATATGAGTAAACAGGGCAGACCACAGGATATTCAGGGGCAAAAGTTATAAGATAAGCAAATGACCACATGAGCGAACTGGTACCACGTATTTGAATCCGACTGGTAAATATGTGATACACAACCATTTCATCCAACTGACTGCCTATCAATTGAAAACCGGAGGAACTGCAGATGCTGCAAATCAGGAACAAAAACAAAATTGCTGGAAAAACTCAGCAGGTCTGGCAGCATTTGTGAAAGCCAAAACAGTTAACGTTTAGGGTTTGTGTACAGGGTGCTCTTTGTTTTGGATTATTTACAGGGGCTCTGTTTTAGGGTTTCTTTACAGAGGTCTCTGTGTTTTCTGGCTTCTTACTGGGTTCTCTGTCTTTTGCATTTTACTTCCCGCGGGACCTTTCTTAGGTTATATTTAAAGGGGTCTCTGTGCTTGAGTGTATTTACAGGGGGCTCTTTTTCGCGTTTGTTTAAACGAGATTCTGCGTTGGAGATTATATACAGAAGGCTTTGTGTTTCATGGTTCATTTACAGGGATGTCTATGTTTTAGGCATTATTTATAGTGAGCTCCGTGTTTTACAGTTAATTGAAAGGGGTCTCTGTCTTCAGGTTTCTATACGGGGGCTGTGGGCCTTTGGGTTTCTGTACCGGAGACTCTATGTCTTCGGTTAGGAGTAGGTCTGAAACGAGGTTCGGTTTAGGACTAAGGCTATGGTCATGTAGAGATGAGGCTTGCATTATAGGGCTGAGGGTAGGTGTTGGGGCTGAGGCTAGAGTTAGAGGTGAGTTTCGGGTCAGCGTTGGGACTGAGGGTTATGGTTTGGGTTAAGACTGAGGTTCGGATTTGGGCTCAGGTTGGACTTAGGGTTCACATGAGGGTTAGCGTTTGGGCTGAATCTCGGGTGAGGGTTACGGCTAGCGTTATTTCTGAAGGTAGTATGGAAGAAAGCAGCTTCACATACCCAGAAGAAGAGCTGGAGTGAGAGAAACTGCGTATTCCACAGGAGACACGGGAAGTATTGTGAACTTAACAGGCCAAATAATATTACAGATCAGTTGACAATTAAAGATTATTGTCCTGAGGGATGCCTCATTGTCAAAGGGTCTGCCTGAGGCTGTCCCACCCTGTTCTAGGTCAGTACAGAAGGAGTGAAACATTGTCAGAGGGTGAAATTCAGGACTTTACCATTTACTGTATAAATCCTGCCTTGGTTTGACTTTCCAAAGTGCACACCTGTATCAGTATACAACTGTATTTACCAATCCTCAGCCCACATCCCCATCTGATCCACAAGCCTCTGTAAATTTTGATTATCTTCTTTGCTATCAATGACATCTCCGACTTTTGCATTATCAGTCTGAAGCATTTCAGTCTAACTCGCATCAATAATCAAGTCATTTGATGAAGTTGACATTTTTGACTTCTGTGGTGCTCTTCTCAATGAAATAAGCATATTTTGTCAAACCAGCCTCAAAAGTTATGTCCTTTGGTGAAGTTGAGATTTTAGTCTTCTGATATGCTTAATTCGCTGAAATAAGCATGTTAGACAAAACAACATCAAAAGTTTCGTCATTTTGTGAAGTTGAGATGTTGATCTTCTGAAGTGCTTACCTCATGAAATAAGCATTTCATTCAAACCATCATCAAAAACGAACATTTTTGGTGAAGTGAGATATTGGTCTTCTAAAGTGCTTTTCTGAGTTAAACAAGCATGTTCGTCAAAACTGCATCAAAAATTAAGGCAGACGGTGAAATTGAGATTTTTGATTTCTGAAGTGCCGATCTCACTCAAATAAGCATGTTAGTCTAACCAACATCAAAACTTGAGTAATTTTGTGTAGTTCAGATTTTGGTCTTCTGAAGTGTTTATCTGACTGAAATCAGCATGTTAGTCAAAACAGCATCAACATTGAAGTCATTTGGTGAATTTGAGATTTTTGATATTTGATGCTGGTTGGACTAAAATGCTTATTTCAGTGAGTTAAGCACTTGAGAAGACTAAAATCTGAACTTTACCAAATGACTCAATTTTTCATGTTGTTTTGAGTAACATGCTTTTTTGAGTGAGATAAGGTCTTCAGAAGTTAAAAATCGCAACTTCACCCAATGACTCAACTTTGGATTTTTTTTTTTAATAACGTGCTTATTTCAGCGGAGTCAAGCAGTTCAGAAGGCAAAAATCTCAACTTCACAAAATGATTTAATTTTTAATGCTGGCAGGATTAAAATTCTTATTTCAGTGAGTTAAGCACTTGAGAAGACTAAAATCTGAACTTTACCAAATGACTCAATTTTTCATGTTGTTTTGAGTAACATGCTTTTTTGAGTGAGAGAAGGTCTTCAGAAGTTAAAAATCGCAACTTCACCCAATGACTCAACTTTGGATTTTTTTTTTTTAATAACGTGCTTATTTCAGCGGAGTTAAGCAGTTCAGAAGGCAAAAATCTCAACTTCACAAAATGATTTAATTTTTAATGCTGGCAGGATTAAAATTCTTATTTCAGCGAGATAAGCACTTCAGAAGACAAAAATCTGAACTTCACCAAATGACTCAATTTTTGATGTTAGTTTGACTAACATGTTCATTTCAGCGAGTTAAGCACTTCAGAAGATCAAAATATCAACTTTACCAAATGACACAAATTTTGATGTTGTTTTGAGAAACGTGCTTATTTCAGCGAGATAAGCATAGCAGAAGACCAAAATCTC
>NW_025965727.1:15049-16145 GCF_021869965.1 Rhincodon typus | reverse complement strand
TATTTCAGCGAGATAAGCATAGCAGAAGACCAAAATCGAAACTTCAAACAGACACTCAACTTTTTATGCTGTTTTGACAACAAGCTTATTTCAGTCAGATAAGCACTTCAGAAGAAAAATATCTGAACGTTAATAAATGACTAAATTTTCATGTTGAATTGACTAACAGGCTTCCTCCAGTGAAATAAGCACTTCAGAAGTGAAGAATCTCGACTTCACCAATCTCGACTTTACACAGCTTATGATGTTGTTTTGAGGAACATGCATATTTGAGTGGGATAAGCACTTCAGAAGACCAAAATCGGAACTTCAATAAATGACTCAAATTTTGATGTTGGAGTGATTGCAGGCTTCGTCCAGTGAAATAAGCACTTCATAAGTGAAGAATCTCGACCTCACCAAATGACGCAACTTTTGATGCTGGTCGTATTAAAGTGCTTCTTTCAGAGAGTTAAGCACATCAGAAGGCCAAAATCTGAACTTCACAAAGTGACTCAACTTTTGATGTTGTTTTGACTAACATGCATATTTGAGTGAGATAAGCACTTCAGAAGTCAAAACTCTCAACTTCACCAAATGACATAATTTTTGATGCTGGTCGGATTAAAATTCTTATTTCAGCGAGATAAGCACTTTGGAAGACAAAAATCGGAACTTCCCCAAATGACATCATTTTTTGATGTTAATTTGACTAATATGCTCATTTCAGCGAGCTAATCACTTCAGAAGATCAAAATCTCAACTTCACCAAATGTCACAACGTTTGATATTTGACTAACGTGCTTATTTCAGCGAGACAAGCATAGCAGAAGACCAAAATCTCAACTTCAACAAGACAATCAACTTTTGATGCTGTTTTGACTAAAATGCTTATTTCATTGGGAAAAGCACTTCAGAATACCAAAATCTGAAATTCACTAAATGACTCAAATTTTGATGTTGGATTAACTAACAGGCTTCCATCAGTGAAATAAGCACTTCAGAAGTGTAGATCTCGACTTCACCAAATGACTCAAGTTTTGATGTTGGTTAGATGAACATGCTTATTTGAGTGAGATAAGCCCTTCAGATGCCAAAAATCTGAACTTCACCAAAT
>NW_025965727.1:12053-14549 GCF_021869965.1 Rhincodon typus | reverse complement strand
CTTATAACCTTTGCCCCTGAATATCCTGTGGTCTGCCCTGTTTCCTCATATCGGTTAGCACTTAACAAGGCTTCCGGAGTCTGGCTGGCGTGTCTTTAGTAATACAGAGTCAATCGCCGTAAAATATCCTTTTCTGTGGTTTTTGTGTGACACCATATCATAAGCCTCTTTACTGTTGTACTCAAGATTCTCTTTACCAATGCACCCACAGGCGTTCCACATGACCACTTTCGCGCTCTCATTCATTCATAACTTTACTGACCACTCATTAGCAGACTTTGTTCACTATTACCGCATTTCATTCATTCATTCATAAAATTGACATCTTGCCGTACTTTTCACTAATACAGGGAGACGAAATTAAAATGTTCCTTGCACCGCATTACTGCCTTTTCACAGTTTGAACCCTTGTTGCTAACAATGTCCAAACTTGTGTCAACGTCAGTGTCAATCCCTGAGCATGTGTTATTTTTCTAATCTGTTGAGAACAATACGATCCCATCCATCGTGACACCCGAAACTATGAAAAATTATAATGTTCATCAGCCCTCAACAAACGTTTCCCAGGAGTTGAATATCTTGCGGGACATCAAACAAGTTTTCGGCGTTACCACGTCTCTGTTAGATGCATATTGAATAGGGTCCGCGTTCCCTTTAAGAAAGCTACTCTCAAAATAGCGCTTCCGTGAAATTGAATGAAAGAATGAGTAAACCGGCAATGGTGAAATCTCAAGAGCCAGCCACGGTAATCAGGCTGCGAAACTTTCTGCTGTCAACAACTAATTCCCAACCCATTCAAATCATATTGGGTTGATAATCTTTCTGGCATTCTCTAACTTAAAAAGAATAAAAGGACCCACACACTTCATTGCACTACTTCGAATAGCTCAGTCCTGACCCGCTGACAATGAGGTGCTCCCTCAGTCCTGACTCGCTGACAGTGAGGCGCTCCCTCAGTCATGACCCACTGACAATGAGGCGCTCCCCCAATCCTGACCCACTGACAATGAGGCGCTCCCCCAGTCCTGACCCTCCAACAATGAGGCGCTCCCTCAGTCCTGACCCTAGTACAATGAGGCTCTCCCTCATTCCTGAAACAGTGACAATGAGGCTCTCCCTCAGTCCTGACCCGCTGACAATGAGGCGCTCCCTCAATCCTCACCCTAGTAAATTGAGGCGCTCCCTCAGTCCTGACCCGCTGACAATGAGGCGCTCCCTCAGTCCTGACCCGCTGACAATGAGGCGCTTCCTCAGTTCTGACCCGCTGACAATGAGGCGCTCCCTCATTCCTGACCCAAATACAATGAGGATCTCCTTCAGTCATGACCCGCTGACAATGAGGCGCTCCCCCAGTCCTGACCTGCTGACCATGAGGCGCTCCCCCAGTCCGGACCCGCTGACAACGAGGCGCTCACTCAGTTCTGACCCGCTGACAATTAAGTGCTCCCTCAGCCCTGGACGCTGACAATGAGGCGCCATCTCACTCCCGACCCTAGTCCAATGAGGCGCTCCCTCAGTCCTCACCCGAGTACAATGAGGCGCTCCCTCATTCCTGAAACGGTGACAATGAGGCTCTCCCTCAGTCCTGACCCGCTGACAATGAGGCGCTCCCTCAATCCTCACCCTAGTACATTGAGGCGCTCCCTCAGTCCTGACCCGATGACAATGAGGCGCTCCCTCAGTCCTGACCCGCTGACAATGAGGCGCTCCCTCACTCCTGACCCGGATACAATGAGGCTCTCCCTCATTCATGACCCGCTGACAATGAGGTGCTCCCCCAGTTCTGACCCGCTGACAATTAAGTGCTCCCTCAGCCCTGGACGCTGACAATGAGGCGCCACCTCACTCCCGACCCTAGTCCAATGAGGCGCTCCCTCAGTCCTTACCCGAGTACAATGAGGCGCTCCCTCATTCCTGAAAAAGTGACAATGAGGCTCTTCCTCAGTCCTGACCCGCTGACAATGAGGCGCTCCCTCAATCCTCACCCTAGTACATTGAGGCGCTCCCTCAGTCCTGACCCGCTGACAATGAGGCGCTTCCTCAGTCATGACCTGCTGACAATGAGGCGCTCCCTCACTCCTGACCCGAGTACAATGAGGCTCTCCCTCAGTCATGACCCGCTGACAATGTGGCGCTCCCCCAGTCCTGACCCACTGACCATGAGGCGCTCCCCCAGTCCGGACACGCTGACAATGAGGCGCTCCCTCAGTTCTGACCCGCTGACAATTAAGCGCTCCCTCAGCCCTGGACGCTGACAATGAGGCGCCACCTCACTCCCGACCCTAGTCCAATGAGGCGCTCCCTCAGTCCTTACCCTAGTACAATGAGGCGCTCCCTCAGTCCTGAAACACTGACAATGAGGCGCTCCCTCACTCCTGACCTGCTAACAATGAGGCGTTCCCTCAATCCTGACCCGAGTACAATGAGGCGCTCCCTCAGTCCTGACCCTAGTACAATGAGGCGCTACCTCAACAATGACCATCAGATGACACTACA
>NW_025965727.1:10940-11553 GCF_021869965.1 Rhincodon typus | reverse complement strand
CCTCAGAAGTCAAAAATGTCAACTTCACCAAATGGCTCAACGTTTGACGTTGTTTTGACTAACATGCTTATTTGAGCACTTGAAAAGGCAAAAAACTCAACTTCACAAAATGACTTAATTCTTTATCTTGTTTTGACTAACGTGCTTATTTCAGCGAGATGAGCAAATCAGAAGACTAAAATCTCACCTTCACCAGATGACCTAACTTTTGATGCTGCTTAAATTAAAATGCTGTTTTCAGCGAGTTAAGCACCTCGGAAGTCAAAAATCTGAACTTCATCAAATGACTTGATTTTTGATTCTGGTTAGACCAACATGCTTATTTCTGCGAGTTAAGCACTTCAGAAGATTAAAATCTGAACTTCATCAAATGACACAATTTTTTATGTTCGTTTGACTAACATGCTTATTTCAACGAGTTAACCAATTCAGAAAATCAAAATCGAAACTTCACCAAATGACTCATCTTTTGATGTTGTTTTGAATAACGTGCTTATTTCAGCGAGATATGCATATCAGAAGACTAAAATCTCAACTTCACCAAAGGATGTAACTTTTGATGCTGATTTGACTAAAATGCTTATTTCAGTGAGATAAGCACTTCAGAAGTCAA
>NW_025965727.1:5980-10440 GCF_021869965.1 Rhincodon typus | reverse complement strand
CTGAAATGAGCATATTAAGCCAACCAGCATCAAAAGTTGTGTCATTTGGTGAAGTTGAAGTTTAGCCTTCTGAATGGCTTAACTCGCTGAAATAAGCATGTGAGTCAAAACAACATCAAAATTTGAGTCATTTGGTGAAGGTGAGGTTTTGATCTTCTGAAGTGCTTACCTTCTGAAATAAGCATGTCATTCAAATCAACATCAAAAACTAACACATTTGTGGAAGTTAGACATTGGTCTTCTGAAGTGCTTATCTGAGTGAATTAAGCATGTTCGTCAAAACAGCATCAAATATTAAATCAGTTGGTGAAGTTGAGATTTTTGACTTCTGAAGTGCTTATCTCACTCAAATAATCATGTTAGTCAAACCAACATCAAAACATGAGTCATTTTGTGAAGTTCAGATTTTGGTTTTCTGAAGTGCTTATCTCACTGAAATAAGCACGTTAGTCAAAACAGCATGAAAATTTAAGTCATTTGGAGAAGTTGAGATTTTTGACTTCTGAAGTGCTTATCTCACTCAAATAAGCATGTTCGTCTAACCAACATCTAAAGTTGAGTAATTTGGTGAATTCGAGATTGTTCACTTCTGAAGTGCTTATTTCACATCAGGAAGCCTGTTAGTCAATCCAACATCAAAATTTGAGTCATTTGGTGAAGTTCAGATTTTGGTCTTCTGAAGTGCTTATCTCACTCAAATAAGCATGTTGTCAAAACAGCTTAAACAGTTGAGTGTCTTGTTGAAGTTGAGATTTTGGTCTTTTGCTGTGCTTATCTCGCTGAAATAAGCACGCTTGCCAAAACAAAACCAAAAGTTGTATCATTTGGTGAAATTGAGATTATGATCTTCTGAAGTGCTTTTCTCACTGAAATAAGCATTTTAAACCAACTAGCATCAAAAGTTGTGTCATTTGGTGAAGTTGAGATTTTTGACTTCTGAAGTGTATATCTCCCTCAAATAATCATATTTTTCAAACCAACATTAAAACTTAAGTCATTTGGTGAAGTTCAGGTTTTGGTATTCTGAGGTGCTTATCTCACTGAAATAGCATGTTAGTCAAAACAGCATGAAAATTAAGTCATTTGTTGAAGTTGCGATTTTTGACTTCTGAAGTGCTGATCTGACTCAAATAAGCATGTTAGTCCAAACAGCATCAACATTGATGTCATTTGGTGAAGATGAGATTCTTGACTTCTGAAGTGCTTATCTCACTGAAATAAGCATTTTAGTCAAATCAGCATCAAAAGTTACATCCTTTGGTGAAGTTGAGATTTTAGACTTCTGATATGCTGATCTCGCTGAATTAAGCACCTTAGTCAAAACAACATCAAAAGCTGAGTCATTTGGGGAAGTTGAGATTTTGATCTTCTGAAATTCTTATCTCGCTGAAATAAGCACGTTAGTCAAAACAACATCAAAAGTTGAGTCATTTGGGGAAGGTGATATTTTGAAATTCTGGAGTGCTTAACTCGCTGAAATAAGCATTTTAATTAAAACAGCATCAAAAGTTATGTCATCTGGTGACGTTGAGATTTTTGACGACTGAAGTGCTTATCTCACTCAAATAAGCATGTTAGTCAAACCAACATCAAAACTTGAGTCATTTGGTGAAGTTCAGATTTTGGTCTACTGCAGAGCTTAACTCGCTGAAATAGGCATTGTATTTCACCCAGCCTCAAAAGTTGAGTCATTTGGTGAAGTTGAGATCTTAGACTCTGAAATGCTTAAATCGCTGAAGTAAGCATTGTGTCAAACCAACATCAAAACTTGAGTCATTTGGTGAATTTCAGATTTTGGTCTTCTGAAGTGCTTATCTCAGTGGAATAAACATTTTAGTCAAATCAGCATCAAAAGGTAGGTCCTTTGAAGAAGTTGAAATTTTAGTCTTCTTATATGCTTATCTCGCTGAAATAAGCATTTTAGTCAAACCACCATCAAAAGTTGAGTGTCTTGGTGAAATTGAGATTTTGTTCTTCTGATATGCTTATCTCCCTGAAATAAGCACGTTAGTCAAAACAACATCAAAAGTTGAGTCACTTGGTGAAGTTGAGGTTTTGATCTTCTGAAGTGCTTGCCTCATGAAATAAGCATGTCATTCAAACCAACATCAAATACTAACTCATTTAGTGAAGTGAGAGATTGGTCTTTCTGAAGGTCTTATCTGAGTGAAATAAGCATGTAAGTCAAAGCAGCATCAAAAGTTGAGTCATTTGGTGAGGTTGAGATTTTGATCTTCTGATGTGCTTATCTCAAAGAAGTCAACATGTCATTCAAACCAACATCAAAAACTAACTCATTTGGTGAAGTTGAAACATTTGTCTCCCGATCTGATTACCAGAGTGAAACAAGTGTGTCAGTCGAAACAGCATCAATAATTAAGTCGTTTGATGAAGTTGAGATTTTTGAATTCTGAAGTGCTTATCTCACTCAAATAAGCATGTTAGTCAAACAAACATCGAAACTAGAGTCATTTTGGGAAGTTCAGATTTGGGATTTCTGAAGTGATTAACTCGCTGAAAGAAGCATTTAATCCAAACAGCATCAAAAGTTGAGTCATTTGGTGAAGTTGAGATTTTAGTCTTATTGAAGTGCTTTTCCCACTGAAATAAGCATGTTAGTCAAAATAGCATCAAAAGTTGAGTGTCTTGTTGAAGTTTAGATTTTAGTTTTCTACTATGCTGATCACGCTGAAATAAGCAGGTTAGTCAAAACAATATCAAAAGTTGTGACATTTGGTGAAGTTGAGATTTTGATCTTCTGAAGTGCTTCACTCGCTGAAATGAGCATGTTAGTCAAACTAACATCAAAAATTGTGTCATTTGGTGAAGTTCAGATTTTTATCTTCTCAAGTGCTTATCTTTGTGAAATAAGAATTTTAATCCAACCAGCATCAAAAATGATGTCAATTGGTGAAGTTCAGATTTTTGACTTCGGAAGTGCTTATCTCACTCAAATAAGCATGTTAGTCAAACCAACATCAAAACTTGGGTTATTTGGTGAAGTTGAGATTTTGATCTTCTGAAGTGCTGAACTCGCTGAAATAAGCATGTTAGTCAAACGTACATAAAAAATTGAGTCATTTGGTGAAGTTCCGATTTTTGTCTTCTGAAGTGCTTATCTCTCTGAAATAAGAATTTTAATCCAACCAGCATCAATAATTATGTCATTTGGTAATGTTCAGATTTTTGTCTACTGAAGTGCTTATCTCACTCACATAAACATGTTAGTCAAAACAACATCAAAAGTTGAGTCATTCGGTGAAGTCGAGGTTCTACACTTCTGAAGTGCTTATTTCACTGGCAGAAGCCTGTTCGTTAATCCAAAATCAAACATTGAGTCATTTCATGAAGTTCAGATTTTTGGTCTTCTGAAGTGCTAATCTCACTGAAATAAGCATGTTAGTCCAAACAGCATCAAAAGTTGAGGGTCTTGTTGAAGTTGAAATTTTGGTCTTCTGCTGTGCTTATCTCGCTGAAATAAGCACGTTAGTCAAAACAATATCAAAAGTTGTGACATTTGGTGAAGTTGAGATTTTGATCTTCTGAAGTGATTAACTCGCTAAAGTGAGCATATTATTCAAATTAACATCAAAAAATGATGTCATTTGGAGAAGTTCCGATTTTTGTCTTCCTCAGTGCTTATCTCGCTGAATAAGAATTTTAATCGAACCAGCATCAAAAATTATGTCATTTTTTGAAGTTGAGATTTTTGACTTCGGAAGTGCTTTTCTCACTCAAATATTGCATGTTAGTCAAAACAACATGAAAAGTTGAGTCACTTTGTGAAGTTCAGATTTTGGCCTTCTGAAGTGCTTAACTCGCCGAAAGAAGCATTTTAATACAACCAGCATCAAAAGTTGAGTCATTTGGTGAAGTCGAGATTCTTCACTTCTGTAGTGCTTATTTCACTGGACGAAGCCTGCAATCAATCCAACATGAAAACTTGAGTCATTTATTGAAGTTCAGATTTTTGGTCTTCTGAAGTGCTAATCTCACTGAAATAAGCATGTTGTCAAAACAGCATAAAAAGTTGAGTGTCTTCGTGAAATTGAGATATTGGTCTTCTGATATGCTTATCTCACGCAAATGAGCATGTTAGTCAAACTAACATCAAAACTTGAGTCATGTGGTGAAGTTCAGATTTTTATCTTCAGAAATGCTTATCTCGCTGAAATAAGAATTTTAATCCAACCAGCATCAAAAATTATGTGATTTGGTGAAGTTGAGATTTTTGCCTTCCGAAGTGCTTATCTCACTCACATAAGCATGCTCGTCAAAACAACATCTAAAGTTGAGTCATTTGGTGAAGTTGACATTTTAGACTTCTGAAGTGCTTATCTCACTCAAAAAAGCATGTTATTCAAAACAGCATTAAAAATTATGTCATTTGGTGTGGGTGAGATTTTTTGACATCTTAAATGCTGATCTCACTCAAATAAGCATGTTATTCTTACCAACAT
>NW_025965727.1:3391-5480 GCF_021869965.1 Rhincodon typus | reverse complement strand
ACATGCTTATTTCAGTGGGAAAAACACTTCAGAAGACCAAAATCTCAACTTCACTAAATGACTCAAATTTTGATGTTGGATTGACTAACAGGCTTCCGCCAGTGAACGAAGCAGTTGAGAAGTGCAGAATCTCGACTTCACCAAATGACTCAAGTTTTGATGTTGGTGAGATTAACATGCTTATTTGAGTGAGATAAACACTTCAGAAGATCAAAATCTCAACTTCACCAAATGACCCAAGTTTTGATGTTGGTTTGACTAACATGCTTATTTGAGTGAGATAAGCACTTCCGAAGTCAAAAATCTGAACTTCACCAATTGACATCATTTTTGATGCTGGTTGGATTAAAATTCTTATTTCACAAAGATAAGCACTTGAGAAGATAAAAATCTGAACTTCACCAAATGACTCAATTTTTGATGTTAGTTTGACTAACATGCTCATTTCAGCGAGTGAAGCACTTCAGAAGATCAAAATCTCAACTTCACCAAATGTCACAACTTTTGATATTGTTTTGACTAACCTGCTTATTTCAGCGTGATCAGCATAGTAGAAAACTAAAATCTAAACTTCAACAAGACACTCAACTTTTGATGCTGTTTTGACTAACATGCTTATTTCAGTGGGAAAAGCACTTCAATAAGACCAAAATCTCAACTTCACCAAATGACTCAACTTTTGATGCTGGTTGGATTAAATGCTTCTTTCAGCGAGTTCATCACTTCAGAAATCCCAAATCTGAACTTCCCAAAATGACTCTAGTTTCGATGTTTGTTTGACTAACATGCTTATTTGAGTGAGATAAGCACTTCAGAATTCAAAAATCTCAACTTCATCAAACGACTTAATTATTGATGCTGTTTCGACTGACACACTTGTTTCACTCAGGTAATCAGATCGGGAGACAAATGTTTCAACTTCACCAAATGAGTTAGTTTTTGATGTTGGTTTGAATGACATGTTGACTTCTTTGAGATAAGCACATCAGAATATCAAAATCTCAACCTCACCAAATGACTCAACTTTTGATGCTGCTTTGACTTACATGCTTATTTCACTCAGATAAGACCTTCAGAAGACCAATCTCTCACTTCACTAAATGAGTTAGTTTTTGATGTTGGTTTGAATGACATGCTTATTTCATGAGGCAAGCACTTCAGAAGATCAAAACCTCAACTTCACCAAGTGACTCAACTTTTGATGTTGTTTTGACTAACGTGCTTATTTCAGGGAGATAAGCATATCAGAAGAACAAAATCTCAATTTCACCAAGACACTCAACTTTTGATGGTGGTTTGACTAAAATGCTTATTTCAGCGAGATAAGCATTTATGAAGACTAAAATCTCAACTTCTTCAAAGGACCTACCTTTTGATGCTGATTTGACTAAAATGTTTATTCCACTGAGATAAGCACTTCAGAAGACCAAAATCTGAAATTCACCAAATGACTCAAGTTTTGATGTTGGTTTGACACAATGCTTATTTCAGCGATTTAAGCATTTCAGAGTCTAAAATCTCAACTTCACCAAATGACTCAACTTTTGAGGCTGGTTGGAATAAAATGCCTATTTCAGCGAGTTAAGTTCTGCAGTGGACCAAAATCTGAACTTCACCAAATGACTGAAGTTTTGATGTTGGTTTGACTAACATGATTATTTCAGAGAGATAAGCACTTCAGTCGTCAAAAATCTCAACGTCACCAGATGACCTAACTTTTGATGCTGTTTTAATTAAAATGCTTATTTCAGCGAGTTAAGCACTTCAGAATTTCAAAATATCACCTTCCCCAAATGACTCAACTTTTGATGTTGTTTTGACTAACGTGCTTATTTCAGCGAGATAAGAATTTCAGAAGATCAAAACCTCAACTTCCCCAAATGACTCAGCTTTTGATGTTGTTTTGACTAAGGTGCTTAATTCAGCGAGATCAGCACATCAGAAGTCTAAAATCTCAACTTCACCAAAGGATGTAACTTTTGATGCTGATTTGACTAAAATGCTTACTTCAGTGAGATAAGCACTTCAGAAGTCAAGAATCTCATCTTCACCAAATGACATCAATGTTGATGCTGTTTGGACTAACATG
>NW_025965727.1:633-2891 GCF_021869965.1 Rhincodon typus | reverse complement strand
ACTTCACCAAATAACACAACTTTTGATGCCGTTTTGACTGACGTGCTTATTTCATCGAGGTAAGCATAGCAGAAGACCAAAATCTCAACTTCAACAAGACACGCAACTTTTTATGCTGTTTTGACAACGTGCTTATATCAGTGAGATAAGCACTTCTGAAGACAAAAATCTGAAAATCACGAAATGACTTTAATTTTGATGTTGGATTGACTAACAGGCTGCCTGCAGTGAAATAAGCACTTCAGAAGAGTAAAATCTCGACTTCACCAAATGACACAACTTTTGATGTTGTTATGAGTAACATGCATATTTCAGTGAGATAATAACATCAGAAGGCCAAAATAAAAACTTCGCCAAATGACTCAAGTTTTGATGTTGGTTAGACTAACATGCTTACTTGAGTGAGATAGCAATTCAGAAGTCAAAATTCTCAACATCTACAAATGAGTTAATTTTTGATGCTGTTTTGACTAACATGCTTATTTCACTCAGATAAGCACATCAGAAGACCAATATCTGAACGTCAACACATGAATTCGTTTTTGATGTTGGTTTGAATGACATGCTTATTTCACTGAGATAAGCACATCAGAAGATCAAAATCTCAACTTTACCAAATGACTCAATTTTTGATGTTGGTTTGACCAACATGCTTATTTCAGCGATTTAAGCACATCCGTAGACCAAAATCTGAACTTCATCAAATGACTCAACTTTTGATGTTGGTTTGACTAACATGCTTATTTGAGTGGGATAAGCACTTCAGAAATCAAAAATCTCAACTTCACCAAATGACTCAACTTTTGATGTTAGTTTGACTAACGTGCTTACTTCAGCGAGATAAGCATATCAGAAGACCAAAATATCAATGTCACCAAGACATTCAACTTTTGATGTTGGTTTGACCAAAATGCTTATTTCAGTGAGATAAGCACTTCAGAAGCCTAAAATCTCAACTTCACCAAATGACACAACTTTTGATACAGGTTGGTTTAAAATTCTTATTTCAGCGAGTTAAGCTCTTTGGAACACCAAAACCTGAACTTCACCATATGACTGTAGTTTTGATGATGGTTTGACCAACATGCTTATTTGATTGAGAGAACCATTTCAGAAGTCAAAAATCTCAACTTCACCAAATGACTCAACTTTTAATGTCATTTTGACTAATGTGCTTATTTCAGGGAGATGAGCATATCAGAAGACTAAAATCTCAAATTCACCAAAAGACATAACTTTTGATACTGGTTTGACTAAAATGCTTATTTAAGTGAGATGAGCACTTGAGAAGAACAAAAATCTCAACTTCACCAAATGACTCAACTTTTGATGTTGTTTTGAGTAACATGCATATTTGAGTGAGATAAGCACTTCAGAATACCAGAATCTGAACTTCGCCAAATGACCCAACTTTTGATGTTGGTTTGACGAACATGCTTCAATCAGCGATTTAAGCACTTCAGAAGGCTAACATCTAAACTTCACCAAATGACTCAACTGTTGATGCTGTTTGGAATAAAATGGTGATTTCAGCGAAGTCAGCTCTTCAGTAGACCAAAATTTCAACTTCAGCAAATGACTTAAGTTTTGATGTTGGTTTGACTAACGTGCTTATTTCAGCGAGACAAGCATATCAGAAGACTAAAATCTCAACTTCACCAAAGGACCTAACTTTTGCTGCTGATTGGACTAAAATGCTTATTTCAGTGAGACAAGCACTTCAGAAGTCAAAAATCTCAACTTCACCAAATAGAACATACAACATAGAAAATTACAGCGCATTATCAGGCCCTCCAGCCCTCGATGTTGCGCCGATCTGTTAAACCAATCTGAAGCCCATCTAATCTGAACTATTCCATTATCATCCATATGTTTATCCAACGACCATCTAAATGCCCTTAAATTTGGCGAGTCTACTACTTTTGCAGGCAGGGCATTCCACGCCCTTACTACTCTCTGAATAAAGAACCTACCTCTGACATCTGTCCTATATCTATCAACCCTCAAATTAAAGCTATGTCCCCTCCTGCTAGCCATCACCATCCGAGGTAAAAGGCTTCCACTTTCCACCCTATCTAATCCTCTGATCATCTTGTATGTCTCTATTAAGTCACGTCTTAACCTTCCTCTCTCTAACGAAAACAGCCTCAAGTCCCTCAGCCTTTCCTCATAAGACATTCCCTCCATATCAGGCAACATCCTGGCAAATCTCCTCTGCACCCTTTCCAATGCTTCCACATCTTTCCTAAAATGCGGAG
>NW_025965727.1:0-133 GCF_021869965.1 Rhincodon typus | reverse complement strand
ATGTGAGTGAGATGAGCACTTCGGAAGGCAAAAATCACAACTTCACCAAATCACATAATTTTTGATGCTGGTTTGATTAAAATTCTTATTTCAGCGAGATAAGCACTTCAGAAGATAAAAATCTGAACTTCAC
>NW_025965726.1:147080-147991 GCF_021869965.1 Rhincodon typus | reverse complement strand
ACACGTTCTCTCACACATACACACTCTCTCTCTCACACACACACACAAATACACACACACAAACACAAATGCACACACACACAAACACACTCTCTCTCTCTTACATACACACACACACAAACACACACACACGCTCTCACACACACACACAAATACACACACACACTCACATGAACACACACAAACACAAACACACACACAACACACACACACACTCTCTGTCTCACACACAAACACATACTCTCTCGCTCTTACACACGCACACACACACAAACACTCACAAGCAAACACACACACACACAACACTCTCTCTCACACACAAACACACACACAAGTACACACACTCTCACACACACACACGATTGCCCCAAAGAAGAGTGGGGGTGCTCCTATCTGCTTCAAATAATGCAATGGCTAATTGCATCAAAGCAGTTAAGAGACAGCCACATTGCACTGGGCTTACAGCGACATGCAGGCCAGAACAGGTAAGGATGGCAGATCTCCCTCCTCAAGGAGACAAATGAAACAAATATTTCCATAACTGTATCCAACCTTTGGATTCAAGGTCACTCTTTAATTAATTGAATTTAATTCCCCAAGTGTAGCAATGAAATTTGAGCTCATGTCTCCAGAAAATCAATCAAGTAAAATAACCCTTCAGACAGATTAAACATTTGAAGGGATTTTGAACAATGCCATTTTCGAAGTCACGTTGGATCATCCCAATGCTGAATTTTGGCGGAAAGTAATCTTCCCAGAAATTGGTTTGTATCTCTCTGGATGTACCCCTCCTGCTTCCTTGAATAACACCCAATATTGGCTCTCAGACCTCAGCTCCAGTCCTGCAGGTTCACCTGGTCACCTCTAGGAGAGCAAGGAAGGCAATTATGGTGGGTGGGTTGTTGGGGAGG
>NW_025965726.1:34872-47080 GCF_021869965.1 Rhincodon typus | reverse complement strand
GTGTGTGTGTTTTGGGGGTGCGGGGGGATTGTGGATGTGATGGTTGCCGAAGACTGTGCGCCTCAATTGTTTGTTTACAGTCCTTGCTTCAGATGCGCTGCAGTGATTACAGGCTAATTCTTAATCAGAGCGAAAGGCAAATGACTTTCTGGTGACTTTCCATTTCTGGAGGTGAAATGGATCACTGAAATTAACATTGCTCCATCTGCTTCCGTGGGACGGTGGAGGGCGAGGGAGCTGGCTGCTCAGGGGGCAGGGAATATCCTTTAACGCTTCAGTATTCCCTGACAATGCAGCCTCTGTTTGCTGTGTAAGGTGTCCATGTTGTCACTGTATTGAGTTGGTCACAATCAACGTTTGGTAATGGCTCATTAACACTCGGGGTGAAGAGATTCTCAAATTTGCTTCAAATGTTGTCTGTCTGGCGCCTTGTAGAAACTTCTAAAGCCAAGAGTTTTGCCAAGAAAATTTGCCTGGATTGAGATACACAAAATTGTGAGGGATGGAGATAGTGTAGGCAGGTGGAATCTGTTTCCCTGGCAGAAGGTTCAAAAACCAGGAATATAGTTTCAAGCTGAGTGGCAGAAGAATTAGAGGGGGACATGAGGGAAAATGTTTTTACACAGAGGGTAGTGAGTGTTTGGAATTTGCTGTCTGAGTTAGTGGTGAAGGCAGAGACCCTAAATACTTTTAAAAAGTTCCTCAATCTGCACCTTAACTTCTGTAGAATGCCGGGCTATGAGCCGTGTGCGGGAAGATGGGATTAGAAAGGGCGAGTTTCGTTGTCTATTTGGATAAGATGGGCCAAATGGCCTCCTTCTGTATCATTTCTCTGGGTCTATGATTCCCTCTGAAGCCCTGGGCAATTGAAACATTGCTGAATACACTTTTCAGAGAAGAGAGAAATAGAAAGGAAGATAGCTGGGGAATGGGAGAAATTATATTAAACTGAGCAACAAAGGAATTGCCATCATTCAGTTTCCCCATGCTATCACCATTGAGGCTTGTAAATGACCACGTTTCTCTAATCCTGCCTCGGAAGGTGGACAATACTGTCTGTGCCTTCATGTGTTACCCATCCCTAATTGCCCCTCAAGAAGGTTGTGTTAAATCCTGAACCATTGCAGTCTGTATAGTGTAGGTAGATTCGCAGTGTAATTAGGGAGGGTCTATCTTTCTTATTTACACACAGGCAGACAATTATTCCTTTAATCTATGAGTATTATTGAGATTGATTGAACAGGAAGGTGCTATAACACAGTGCAGGGTTCTAGAATCTGGGGGATGGTGAGGGGAACAAATTGTAGAATGGTTGCAGCAAGGATAGAGGCTTTTCAGCCCATTGAGTCTGTACTACCCCTCGGTCTGAGCTGTGTAGCTCCTCCCACTCCCCTGGCCTTCCTCCATACTGTCTCATGGTTGTCTTCTCTCCAGGAGCTTATCCAGTTCCTGTTTGAAAGCAAATAATGAATGTGCCTCCACCACACTCTCAGGCAGCGCATCCCGGATCCTCGCTGTACAGAGAAAGCTATACCCAACGTCATCTTCACTTCCTTTACCAATCACCTTCAGAGCAGTACCTTCTGGTTCTTGACACTTCAACCAATGGTCAAGGTCTCTCCCCCTTGACTCTGCCGACACACCACCACCGACTGGCGCCCCCCGCCCCCGGTTCAGGAGACAAATCTCCTCTCAGCTTTCACGTCGCCAAGTGGAACAAACACCCAGATTCTCCCGTCTCACCACCATCGCTGAAGTCCCTCGCCCATGGATTCATTCTCGTGAATCTTCTCTGCGCTCTCATTTATTTTATTAACTTGAGAGAGCCTGGTTAAGCTGGCTCCTTTTAAAGTCCATTAGACCATAATAAATAGGAACAGGAGTAGGCCATTCAATAGGATCCGACATTCCTCCTGTACACTTTCCCACCCTTTCCCTGTAATCCTCAATTCCCCAACCAATCAAGAATCTATCTCAGCCTTAAATATACACAGGGACTCTATCCCCACAGCCCTTTGTGGCAAGGAGTTCCAAAGACTCACAATGTTCTGAGAGAAGAAATTCCGCCTCATCTCAGTCTTAAATTGGGATCCTTTTGTTCTGAGATTATACCCTGTGGTCCTAAACATTCCCATGAGGCAAAACATCCTCTCAACATTCACTCCTTTCATCATCAATGTAACTTGACTACAGTGTACACCATCTACTGAAGCAGCAATTCACCAAAACTCCTTCGAAACTTCCAAACTCTCAGCATTTACCCTGTCAAGCCCCTTCAGAATCTGATATGTTTCAATGAGATCACCTGTCATTCTTCTCGACTCCAGTGAGTAGAGTCCCAACCTGTTTAATCTTTGTTCATAAGACAGTCCCTCCATTCCAGGGACCATCCTGGTGAAACTTCCCTGAAAGCTGCCAATAAAATATAGATTCATTTCGGTCTGGGGGAGAAGGTATCCATATGGGAATAAATGCTTTTTTTTCTGAATTAATCTGTCCCCGGCACCCCCCTTGCTCTCAGAAGTCCCCTAACCTGACAGTTCCAACAGAGGGGACGAGATGTGTGGTCACCATGGAGAAAGCTTACTGCACTACTGTTACTGCACGAGGGAAACAGAGCTGAAAAGGAACTTTTGTTTTCATTCATAAACAGGATGAGGGTGTTGCTGGCTAGGCAGCATTTATTGTCCATCCCTAAATTCCCAGAGAGCTGTTCAAAGTCAACCACATTGCTGTGGGTCTGGAGTCACATGTAGGCCAGACCAGGTAAGGATGGCAGTCTCCTTCCCTAAAGGACATTTTTGACAATAAATGATTGTTTCCTTTAACCTGGTTAATTAATTGCATGCTCTCAATTGAGTTTGAACTCAATTTTTTTGGGTTTTTCCTGACAATCGACTCACGGTCATCATTAGACTGTTAATTCCAGATGTTTTTATTGAATTCAAATTCCATCATCTGCGATGGTGGGATTAGAACCTGGGTCCCCAGAACATTACCTGGGTCTCTGGATTAACAGTGTAGTGATAATACCACTGGAACATCACCTCCCCTAAGTGGCTTTTCTCTCTGACACAGCTTGCATGGCATGGCCAGGTCCTCGTGGTCTTTGGGACATAATGACTGGCCCTCACACTGTAGACATTGAGTAAGCACGCTCGCGTGATGTGGGGAACTGAAATGTGGGATACAGTGGAGAAATACTGTAACTCCAAGTGGTGCTTTTATCGAACCTCATTAAGTGGGCTGATTCATTACTGAGCCTTGTGGGGCACTGACTGTGCAATTTCTCACACAACTTGTGAATTTCCAGCCTTTAAGGAATTGCAATTAGCCAGAATGCTGCTTTGAATTCTCACCCGAGCTTCGAACTCCAAACCTGAGTAAATATCAGTAAGGTGACTGCTTGGGACTTCTTACTTTCAGTACACTGGAATAAATATTTATGGAAATGTAATAAAACATTATTAGTGTGAATCAATGTTTATTACAGATATTATTTGTCGAGTTTATTTTCTGCATAGATTACAGCATCTTGATTTTTGGAGTCATAAATGATGTGAAAGGCTCCTTGCTTAGTACTTTGTAGCTGTCTGTGTTTCCCATATCATTACAGTGTTTTTACTGGATGGTTTCAATTATCCTGATGCTCCGAATGAATCATTAATCTCGTTGTTTGTGTTCGTGCTTTGTCCTTTACCAGCCTCCTCCAGCTGAGAAACAACTCGCCCACCTCCCTCAGTTACTCATCGAATAAAAGAAGTTGATTCTTTCTCTTCTGCCGTAGCTGCCCATTTCACCCTATCATCACTGAATCGCAGATTGGTGTCAGTGCAGAAAGAGGCCATTCAGCCCGTTGTATCTCTGCCAGGTCTCTGAATGGGCGATGCATGTAGTGTTAATTGCCTTGCCTCCTCCCAGTAGCTCTGCACATCCTTCCTTTTCAAATAAGAAAAGCTAATTCCCTTTTGAAATCCTCAGCCTCCATTATGTTCCCAGGCAGTGTTTTCCAGGCCCTAATGTGGGGAGGCAGCAGTGTCGTGGTATTATCACTGGCCCAGTAATCCTGAACCCCAGGCTAATGTTCGGAGGATGTGGGATTTGAATCCCACCATAGTTGATGGTGAAAATTGAATAGAAAGCTGGTTTAACGATGACCATGTAACACAGACAATTGTCATTAAAGATCCATCTGGTTCACCAATATCCTTTAAGGAAGGAAATCTTTAAATGGTCCGGCCTACATGTGACTCCAGACCCACAGCAATATGGTTGACTCTTAACTGCCCTCGGGGGGCAATTAGAGACAGGCAAGAAATGCTGGCCTAGCCAGCAGTGTTCGCATCCTGTGAATGAATTTTAAAAGAAAACAGTCAGTGTGAAAAAAGTTTCTCCTCGTGTCACCGTCCCATCTTTTCCCAGCGATCTTAAGTCTGTGCCCTTTTGTGCCACCCTTTTCTGTTTGGGAGTAACTGAACAAGCAGCAGAATTATTAACAAACAGAAGCAGGCTCGATGTCGCTGCCTTACTCTGTAAAATGGAACAATGCCAGACACCTTTCAGCTTTTGTCTTTCTCTCCAAATCGAAACACCTCTTTAAAGGACAGACTACACCTGTCAATTTCAGTGCATCAGTGTGATCCTTTTCAATGTTCCAATTACAGGAACTTTTCGGGGTAAAACAGATGTGTAAGAGGCACATCCTCCTCCTGCACTCATTTCTGTAGCAGGCTCCTCTTGTGAGGCAGTAAGGTCATTACAGTAGTTTGCAGTGGGCACAGTACAATGTACATTTAAATATCAGCAGCCCTGTTTGCTTTGGCAAACACAAATCTGATTCACCAATTAATGTCTTTAAAAGTGTTTGGTTCCTTTTCGGGCCACCAATTTTTTTTATTTATTCACTCGTGGGATGTGGACCTTGCTGGCTAGTCTGCATTTCTAGTCCGTCCCTTGTTGCCCCTCGCCTGGCACATCTGTATGATGATGTGTTGCGTTGATCCCCTCAGCTGTGTCGAGAATCAAACCTATTCTGTTTAAGAGATGACTTGTACATAGAACCCTTTATGAGAAGCCCATCTTCGCACTAGAGCTGGTCTGGAGTCCAGAGAACAAAAATGCTGAAAAATTTGCATAGTTGGGACAATCAGGTCAGTCAATTTGTATGACATTTGTGAAAACTCCAGAGCTCAGATTCCGAAATGACTTGACATACAGAACATACAGAAATCATAAATTGTCAGAATTCAGGGCCACGGTAAATAGGTAATGCAACTGGGATTGTATTAGAGTGTGAAATTTTCTGCTGTGACTGCTTGTTTGTTTTTTTTAATAACACATGTTAAAGAAAATCTATTCCGAGAGATTTAATGCTAGAACCGTGTCCCATTAAAACGAGGCTTTATAGGTTGTGGTTTGTAATGTTGTAAAGTGCAAGGGACATCCTGTGGGAAGGGAAGCCGTTTGAGGATGGAGAACGGCTGGGCACATCTGTTTCATTCAAGAAGCCAAAACTGAATTCTGAAAGGCATGAAACATGAATGCAATAACCTGAAGATATTAGGCTATCCTGTCTCCATAATGGGGAGGAATTAATGTTTTAATATTTTAAAGGTGCAAGTGACTGTACAAAATGCTAATTACACGCTCCAACGATTGGTGAGCTGTAGTTCTGGATCTTGCAGATATTAAATCATTAACTTCTTCATGGATGTTTAACGTGCCTCTGGACTAGGTAGGACTTGAACCCAACGCTCCTCATCCAAAGGGAGGGGCACTGCCACGGCACCAAAAGAGCTCTGCTGATATCAATCATAGTTAATTCAGAATCAAACTGTCCCGGGGTGGTATCGCACATCTCTGGAGTAGGTGGGACTTGAACCTGGACCTCTTCATCCAAAGCTAGGGACACTACCACTGCACCTCATGAGTCCTAGTCATTAGTTATTTTCCTAAACAAGCTGAGCAGGGATGGTATGACACATCTCTGGGACTTGAACCCAGTCTCCTGGTCCAGAGGTAAGGACAGTACCACTGCACTACAAAAGTCCCTGAATTTTGTATGCTGTTTGCTATAAGCAGTAGGTGTCAATTAGGAGTGTTCGCACATCAGGTAATTCTTTACATATCCTTAGCGATTTGCTATCCAAACATTTCATCTGTTAATAAATTTCCTATTTATTCTCTGATTTTTTTTGACACAAGTCAGCCTTTTGTGCGTTTCTTCAGCTTGAGGCCTGCTCCAGGCCACAGCATCAGGGTATGTTCCAAATACACCGAGCCTGGACTGTCAGCACCGATCTGACCCACATTGTCCAGCCACTGAGCCTCCCCACAGATTGCACACTTTTACAGGTTGGTTATCATCTGGAGTAGATGGTGGAGGCTCCAATCTTTTCTCTCTATTGTGTGGCTGCCCGAGAATCTCTCCCACTCTTACCGCCTGCCCCTCTTGTGGGTTCAAAGAACTTTTTCGCAGTTTGCTATCTGATCGGTCTGGCCATACCACAAACGCATCTTCCTCGACCATCGAGCGGCAGGTCCTGGAGTGGGACTCGAACCCAGAGCTCCTGGCTCAGGGGCACAGACACTACCCACTATGCCACCAGACCTCCCTTTATTGGGCCATCTCATTGGGTTTAAGGGCTGCCTTCTGCTGGTTTTGACTGGTGTTGGCCTGCAGGCATACTTGTGTGACCAGGTTTCCAACGCAAAACCCAAATACTGCCTCTGGAAATCTGAAAAAAGAGAGCAGAAAATGTTGGAAGTATTCAGCAGGTCTGACTTTGTCCATGGAGAGAGATAATCAGAACGTTGGTGGTGAAGTTTTAACTCTGTTTCTCGCTCAGCAGTGGCTACCATTTCCAGTTATTTTAAGCCTTGGGTGATAGGGACAGGCATGGGGTTCTTTTGCTGATGCACAGTAAATACTGATTGAAATGCTTCGGGTACAGAAGAATGATCATTGTTCGAAGTAGACCATTTAGTTTCTCTGCAAAATCAGCTGAAAGGGATCTCATATATGTCAATGTTGTCTTTATATCTCCTGCCTACCTGCTGAGAATCTGTTATGGTTGTTGGATGATTGAAAATGCATGTTTTATTAACACAGGTTTCACACAGAGTACAGTCAGTGCAGGGTTTCCCAAACTGTGGGTCATGGAAACATAGACAACAGGAACAGGAGGAGGCCATTCAGGCCTTTTGAGCCTGCACTGCCATTTTATATGATCAAGGCTGGTCATGCAACTCAGCCCCCTGTTCTCTCTGCCTCCCTATACCTTTGATCCCTATAGGCCCAAGTGTTATATCTGACTCCTTCTTGAGATCACGCAATGCTTTAACCTTCCCTGTTTTCTGTGCAAGTGAATTCCACAGGCTCACTATTCTCCAGCTGTCATTTCAATCCTAAATAGCCTACCCCTCTATCCTTAGAATCCCTACATCGTGGAAGCAGGCCATTTGGCCCATTGGCTCCACACAGACCCTCCTAAGAGCATCCCACTCAGACCCACCCCCGTCTACCCTATCCCTGTAACCCTGCATTTCCCATGGCTAACCCACCTTAGCCTGTACATCCCTGGACCGTATGGGTAATTTAGCATGGCCAATCCACCCTAACCTGCACATCTTTGGACTGTGGGAGGAAACCGGAGCACCCGGAGGAAACCCACGCAGACACGGGGAGAATGTGCTGACTCCACACAGTTGCCCGAAGCTGGAATTGAACCCAGGTCCCTGGCGCTGTGAGGCAGCAGTGCTAACCGCTGAGCAGCCATGTGGCTGTGCTCCCCTACTTCTGGATTCCCTGGTCGCCGGGAACATCCTTCCTGCGTTTACCCTGTCCAGTTGTGTTAGAATTTTGTAAGTTCCTACAAGATCCCCCCCCCTCATTGTTCTAAACTCCAGTGAGTACAATCCCAACCCAACTCATTCTCTCCTCATACATGACTCCTGCCATCCCAGAATCAGTTTGGTAAACCTTCATTCCATTCCCTCTCTAGCCAGAACATCCTTCTTCAAATAAGGAGACCAATGTACAGACATTACACCAGTTATTCTCTCCCCGCCGCCCCAGTTCTGGCATTGTGAGCTCAGAGCCAGCAATAGCTACCATGGAAGTCGGACTGATATTTGAAAGCTGGACGGCCACTTTAAATCCATTTGTTTTAATTGATATCTGTGGCATAATAGACTGCTGTATCAGAGCCCAATTGCTGATGCAAAAGGAGTCCAACAAAAAGTAGATGTTAGATTTTTGTCTGTCTCTCGGAGAAAACCCTGACTTCTTTTATCAACTCCTCCCACGCTCAACAACTCTGCCCCAACAAACCTCCGCGTTCAAAACCCAAAGACCATTCCCCCTTCCACCCCCTGACAACAGCTGAAGCCGTCTGCTCCCCTACTCTCTGTCCTCCCATTCTCGTACACACCATGGCTTTTACTCAAATTGTTGAGCAAAGGGATATGGGCTGAAGGCAGCTTTATAGAGTTGGATAACATATCAGCCCTTATCTCATTGAATAGTGGGATAGGTGTGAGGGGCTGAATGGCCTACTCCTATTCCTATGAGGGTTGAGAGGCATTAAAATGGGAATTAAAACATTTAAGAATCACTGGCTTAAGAGTGAATGCTGCACAAAGGAGCTTTTGAAAAATTATTATGAGTAGGAAATGGCTATTTTTTCTAAGGAGGTAGTAGGTCACAAAGCAGATTTATTGCTTAACCTTCCTCCCTTCTCCAGTTTAACTTAAATTTGATTTGAACAGTAGGGGTTAAAATGATTTTTAACCACCCCCGATGGATCAGATAAACTGTTTCTGGGTAGTTTCTGAGCCAGGAGCTACTAACTAAACCAGATGTTTAATCCATAACTAACTGAAGGTCTTTGAAATTCCTGGTGGAAGTGAGGGGGCTGATGCAAAATTATATTTCCGCTGACGTTGAAGTTCTGTTCCTGCAAACATCTTGAATTATCTTGCCCGAAAAATGGCAATGTTTTAGATTCCTTTAGAATATTGGCGATATCCGTCGGTAAATGTGGGAGGCAAGTTTTTGTTTTGAAAACATGCACACGTTGAATTGGAAACTGGACCTCTTCCATCAGCCATGATGTTATTAAAGGGGAGAGCAGGTTGAAGGGGCTGAGTGGCCTACTCCTGGTTCTCAGGTTCAGACTGAAAGTAATTGGCAAAAGAAACAGAAACTATGAGGGCTGCTGGGGTGTTTAAAAGCTCCTGACACCATGATTTGTAGAGTCAGAGAGTCGTACAGCATGTAAACAGACCCTTCGGTCCAACTAGTCCATGCTGACCATAATCCCAAACTAAACTAGTCCCACCTGCTGGTGTTTGGCCCATATCCTTCCAAACATTTCTTATTCATGTACTTATCCAAATGCCTTTTAAATGTTATATCTGTACTCTGGAAACCTCATCCCCCACACAAACCACAGTCTGTGTAAAAAAATAAATTGCCCACATGTCTTTTTTTAAATCTTTCATCATTTACCTTAAAAATGTGCCCCTTAGTCTTGATAATCCCCACCCTCGGGAAAAGACATCTGCAGTTCACCATATCTATACCCCTCGTGATTTTATAAACCTCTATAAGGTTGCCTCTCGACCCCTACATGCCAGTCAAAAAAGACCGAGCCTATCCAGCCTCTCCTTATAACTCAAACCATCCACTCATGGCAACTTCCTGGTAAACCTCTTCTGAACCCTCTCCAGCTCAATAATATTCTTCCTATTACCAGAACTGGATAGAGTATTCGAAAAGAGACTTCACCAATGTCCTGTACAACCTCAGCATGATGTCCCAACTCCTATACTCAATGAAGGCAGGAGTGCCAAACGCCTTTTTAACCACCCTGTCTGTATGTGACGCAAACTTCAAAGAATAATTCGTTGGACAAAAACAAAGTTGCTGGAAAAGCTCAGCAGGTCTGGCAGCATCTGTGGAGGAGAAAACAGAGTTAACGTTTCAGGTCCGGTGACCCTTCCTCGGAACCGCAGTTCTTTCGGTTTTTAATAATTTGTTGGAGTCTGGAAGGAATTGAATCATACAATGCCTACAGTGCAGAAAGGGCCACTCAGCCCATCAAGTCAGCACCAGCCCTTTGAAGAGCACGATATGCAGAGCTAGTCCCCAGTCCTATCCCCATTACGCTGCATTTCCCATGGCTAATCCATCTGGCCTGCATATCCCTGTACACTATGGGCAATTTCCCATGACCAATCCACCTGGCCTGCAGATGGTGAGTGAGCCTGTCCTGCAGAGAGCTTTGATGTGGAGGTGCTGGTGTCGAACTGGGGGGGGGAGGTGGGAGAAGTCAGAAGTCACAGGGTACCTGGTTATGGTCCAACAGGCTTATTTAAAATCACAAGTTTTTGTAGCGCTGCCTCTTCGTCAGGTGAAGTGAGAGCTAGCACAGACACAGTGGGTGGAATGGCCTCTTTCTGTGCTGAAATGATTTCTGCGATGGGGAGGCGATCTCATTCTCTCTCTCCCTGTCTCCCACACGTATCTCATTATATCTAGCAACAACACGCCTGCAATCCGGGTCAATATTTTAAAGAGCTCAGCTGAGAGTAAAAGAGGATTTTAATTCCAGAAAGTGAGTGTTTCCCATCTGGTATTTGTTTGAGGTGCATGGTGCAGTGTTAAGTTAGGTCAGGCTCTGTGTCTGGGGGTTGGGGGTGGAGCTTTAAGAGTTGGGAATGGGGTGTTGCTGTGCCTTTAGCTGTAACAGCCTTTTACAGTAGGTGTCAGCATTGTGTGTTTCTTCTTGTGCCTAGTCGGGGCTCCCAGTTGCTGTCTGCCTGTCTCTCTCTGCAGGAGGAAAGCCTCGCTTTATCCCTTTAACAGGAGGAGGAGAGAGAGAGAAAGAAATACAGGGAGAGGAGCAGAAACTCCTAGCATCTGAGCACAGACGAATTGGCAGCAAACAGAGAGGGGAGAGGCCAGAGCAGAAATCCGCTCTTTATTTCTCTCCCCCAACCCCCCACCTCTGTCCCTCTCTCTTAATCCGATCTGCGAGAGAACTCAGTTCCCAGTCATTGCGAGTGATCACCTGCAAAGACAGTGGGGCTGGCTCTATCTAACTGGAAAAATAATGGTGCAGTTAAAGCTCAGAACGCGATTTCTGATAGCTCACTCAGAGAGTTGGGGGCCGAGGTGAGAAGGAACAACCTTGGTGGAAGGGAGGAATTTTCTTTTTAAATGAACTGGAGCCCCTCTCCATCCTGTTAAGCCCCTCTCTCCTCCTCCCAGTACTTTCTCCCTGCCCGGTTTCAGCCAGAGAAGCTGGTGCACCCATGGTCGATGCCAAGGGCAGGAGCATGAAATGTTTCACTTTCTTCCTCATGCTTCCAGAGGCAGTGAAGAAATCCAAGAAGGTATCCAAGGAGAGCCGGCTGCCCATCTGTTACGATATCCTCACCTTGAACCAGAGGATGCCAGGAGACACCTATAGCAGGAACAGCAACAGCAGCAACAAGAGGTCAGCTGGGACCAGCTGCACCAGCTCTAACTATCAGCAAAACCTCAACAACAACAACACTGTCGAGACCGCCAACTGGCAGGGGCTGTACCCCACTATCCGAGAGAGGTAAGCTACTTTCTCCACTTTGCAGACAGCCCCTTTCCGCATCAGTTCTCTACCCAGCCCTTCGTTCAGCATCTGAACCCTCAGGGATCGAACCCTCCAGCAGCAGCGTTTAGATACTTTCTAATGCTAACCAACCTGTTCGGTGATGTTGTTGCACAAGTCTAGTGCAGGTGGGACTTGAACCCAGATTCTCCTGGCCTAGAGCTAAGGACACCACCACTGCAATACAAAAGCCCCTGAGCAGCAGCATTTAATCCAGCTTCTATCATTTACAACCACAGTTCTGTTCGGATCTGCCGTTGGTTTTAAAACAAGTGTGTAAAACAGCTTTAAAACAAGTGTGTAAAACAGCAAGGTCTGAATTTTATTGCTCAGGTTGTAGCTTACTGAAAAAAAAACAGAAGTTGCTGGAAAAGCGCAGCAGGGCTGGCAGCATCTGTGTAGAAAAAAATCAGAGTTAACGTTTCAGGTCCGGTGACCCATCCTCAGAACGGAGGAAGGGTTACCAGACCCGAAATGTTAACTCTGATCTTCACAGATGCTGCCAGCCCTGCTGAGCTTTTCCAGCAACTTCTGTTTTTGTTCCTGATTTACAG
>NW_025965726.1:34340-34772 GCF_021869965.1 Rhincodon typus | reverse complement strand
GTGTGTGTCTGTCTATGTGTGTGTCTCTATGTGCATGTGTGTGTGTATGTCTATTCCGGGGTGTGTGTGTGTGTCTCTGTCTGTGTGAAATGTTAACGGTGGCAGCTTCGTATCACACAGGATGCTTAAAGCAATTTGAGCCTGAAGAACTGGCAGCGACAGTGTTTTTTGTTTGGTGTGTAATCAGGCATTCAGTCACAAATGGGTGTTTGTGTTTTTTTGTGTATGTGTCTGATTTGCCTGAAGCACATTCTGTGTGGGGAACTGGGGAGATATGGGGGGAATGGGGTGTTGGAAGGAGGTAGTTCAACAATTAGTGGTCCTTGTGAATGCCGAGAGAGGGGAAGCTGTTATTTGTACAACAAATTGTTTAGAGTGCTTGTGTTTGTGTGTGTGATCTTTCTGTCATAGTTTTAGATGGAGCCACTGAGG
>NW_025965726.1:32124-34330 GCF_021869965.1 Rhincodon typus | reverse complement strand
ATGCTATTATAGTAGAGCAGTTGATGAGTACTAGTTAAATAATATGTTAGTTTGTTAAATATTTCAAAGAGTTAAAGTTGTGCCAATTCTTTTCTTTTCTTGTTTTTGTTTGTGTTTTAACTGTGGTGTAAGAATAGTGTGTTTTGCTTAAAACTTAGCAGTTTGACCAAATAAATCACATCTGGAACCCAGCACCTTACACTTGCCTTTAACTAAGGTAAAAGTTAGGATTGAGTCTATCTTGTTGATATATTTTGAAGGAGTTTGGTCTGGTGTATAATGAATGCAACTGTCTTAAAGGTATAGACTTGTCTAGTCTAGAATCCATGTCATAATACACAAGCCAAAGAGGATATTCAGCATGCCAAAAGGCCTCCTGCGTGCTATATTATTTGATAACATGCACAGAGTATTGCTGATATCGTGACTCAATTTGGAAGTGCGCACCAATAATTGAGCCCCACTAATCACAGACCGTCACAAATGTATAACTATCCAGTTAAACCAGCAAGCTGATTGATTTGTTTGATGGATTGCTTTTGAGGCCAAAAGTAATTCACAGCAGGTTTTATCATGAACAGGAAAATAACTGTTTATTGTAATCAATCTTTTTTTTAACAAGTGGCGAACAAAAATGAATTACTCATTACCACTATGCAACATAAACTATACCCCATTAAAACCCCAAACACACACGCATATTCAGTCACAAATAAGGCAGACCAAAACAAATGGTTTGACACTAATATTATGGATAGAAAAATATAGTCATGGAAGAATAAATTCTGTGGTTCAAGATTCCAGAACTCAAGGTTGAGATCAGTTATTTCTCACAGTTCTTTTCTTTAGTGACACAATCTTTTGATAATGATACAATGCTGTCTGCAGATGAATAAAGTCATAGAGTCATACTGCATGGAAACAGACCCTTCAGTCCAACCAGTCCATGTAATGTTCAATCTTTCATTCAATAGCTGACCAAGGTCTTTACATGGATTAAAATGCTGTCTTTTCAGAGTCTTCAAGTCTTTTTTTTCACTCACAGAGACAGATGATCAGAAATACTTCTTATATGTAGGCTTCTAGATGTCTCTGAATCCACTGCAAACATAGCTGTGTAACTAACTGCAGCTAGACAAATCCAAAGGCTATCATCAGTTAGTTTTCCTTAACTCAAAGACTACTAGTGTCACTGTCTCATAAACTGTCCACTTTGTTGCTCCAAAAAGTAATCCAATCTTGTGCCACTGAAGTGTACACCACACAACCTCACTTGATTTTCAAGTTGCAAAACTTTGCACTTTTGGCTATATAGCAATCTAGCTTCCATTTCCCAGTTTATAGTACAAAAGGGAAAAAAAAGGTAGTCCTTCATATTGAAAAAAGTCAATCTTGTCAAAACTTCCATCAGGGACTCATCAGGACAATTCACAAGAATACAAAGTCAAAGGGGAAACCAACATTTATAGTGCATAAAAGAAGAGTGCTGATTGGTTGGTAAGTGATGTTTGATTGGTAGAGGTGTTGCCATGGGGAATACATGAATTACAGTCCACCTGCCAACCATTCAGTACTCTTCATTTATAAATATAAATGTTGGTTTTTCCCTTAACTTAGTATTCTTGCAAATTCTCCTGATGAGTGCAGCATGAAAAGCTTTGACAAGATGTGTCTTTTTATAGAAATATTCAAGTTCTGGCAGAAATGCACAGAAATAACGAGATGTCAATTTATGCCATTCAAGTAAAATTAGAACAGAATCACATAGCTTTATCACTTTTCAATCTGTTCAAATACTTTTTGAGAACAATATTTTCACAAAGTTAATAAGCATTAAAGATTAGGAAGCTTGGTAATCAGACACTGCCAGAAACAAATTGAAAGGTTTAATCTTGTTAAACTTTTAGGGGTGGCAGCTATTTCTCAAAGGCTTAAGTCAAACCTTCTGAGGGAGCTGTGTTTAGTTGTATATAATTTATTTTAAAAATAGGCAACAGCTTAAGCTACAGACAGAAATGGAAATAGAAACTTAGTATAAAAAATAAATCTGCATGGGTATGGATCAATGCAAAGTGAATTCAGAGGGAATTGAGAAGCAAAAATGACTCAGAGGCAGTGGAGTTGATTGGGCCTTTAACTGTCCTCATTGCAAACACCCAACAGTTTTGGAGTGGACACAGCTAAAGTAGTTCAAGTAGAACAAAAA
>NW_025965726.1:1831-2124 GCF_021869965.1 Rhincodon typus | reverse complement strand
TGTGTGTATGTGTCTTTGTGTGTTCATGTGTGTGTGAGTGTGTGTGCATTTGTGTGTGTGTGTGTGCGTGTGTGTGTGTGTCTTTGTGTGTTCATGTGTGTGTGTGTGTGTGTGTGTGTGAGTGTGTGTGTGTGTGTGTATGTATGTGTGTGTGTATGTGTGTGTATGTGTGTGTGTGTGTGTATGTGTGCGTGGGTTTGTGTATGTGTGTGTGTGTGTGTGTGGGTTTGTGTATGTGTGTGTGTGTATGTGTGTGCATGTGTATGTGTGTGTGTGTGTGTATGTGTGTGTGT
>NW_025965726.1:0-1731 GCF_021869965.1 Rhincodon typus | reverse complement strand
GTGTATGTGTGTGTGTATGTGTGTGTATGTGTGTGTGTGTGTGTATGTGTGCGTGGGTTTGTGTATGTGTGTGTGTGTGTGTGTGGGTTTGTGTATGTGTGTGTGTGTATGTGTGTGCATGTGTATGTGTGTGTGTGTGTGTATGTGTGTGTGTATGTGTGTGTACGTGTGTGTGTGTGTATGTGTGTGTATGTGTGCGTGTGTGTGTGTGGGTTTGTGTATGTGTGTGTGTGTATGTGTGTGCGTGTGTGTGTGTCTGTCTTGGCAGAGGGTGTGCATGGTGGTGAAGATGCCACACCATGATCATCTGCCAGGGGCCCCTCTGAAATGGGCCCTGTGAAGGTATGGTCTTTTATTTACCCACATTGGCCCCATCCTTAGATCAGAGAGGAAATCCACGCTGTAGCTAGTCATTGGGAAAATACCATCCAGGGCAGGTTCCAGACACGGCTACAAATTATTTCACTAATCCATTCCCCTCTGCTCCGTTGGCAGATGCTGGTGGAATTCATCTCATTGCCTCTCTCTCTCTCTCTCTCTCTATCTCTCTCTCTTTCCAGAGACACAGTCAGACTGCTGAGAACTTCCCGAAATTTCTGTTTTTATGACCAATTTCCAGCAGCCACAGAATAATAGGTAAATTGTTGCCTCTTGATTCCTGATCTGTTTCAGTTGGATAAGCATCAAAAGAATTATTGGGGAAATGGTGTAATTGTAATATCATCGATGCAAGAGGTCAAGGATGTGCTGTGAGAATATGGGTTAAAATCGCACCAGGGCAGCTGGAAGTTAAGGGGGTTAAATTCAATTATTTCAAGAAAATTAATGCTTTAGCATGCCAACTGGTGTATGTGGGACCTCGGAGACACTGCATGGTTGCTCAGCTAAGGCAGAAATCATTGATTATCACAACGTGAATGGCTCACACACATTCGAAGCTACATATAACAACTGGAGAGACCTGTCCCTGTTCAGGTAAAAGGAACATGTCCAGGTATTAAACTTCCTAAAAATTAGGCAAAAGCACTGGGGATAATAATTCCTAGCATAACAAGAACAGAAATTGCTGAAAAAGCTCAGCAGGTCTGGCAGCATCTGTGGAGAGAAATCAGAGTTAACATTTTGGGTCCAGTGACCCTTCCTCAGAACTGATGGTAGCTAGGAAAATGTTGGTTTATATGCAGAAGATAGGGTGGGGGGAGGGGGTAAGGAATAAATGATAGGTGGGAATAGAGCCCAAAGAGAGAGAAGAACAGTTGGATAGACAAAGGAGTGGATAACAATCAGGCCAGGAAGGTGAATAGCTATTAATGGGGACCGTTAGTGGCTAACAATGGGTTGTGTGTAACAGCAGACCATGTGATAACAAGGCCTGGTGTGTGGGGGTTGGGGTAAGGACATGGGAGAAGCTCAAGCCCTAAAGTTATTGAACTCGATATTGAGGCCAGAAGGCGGAAAATGAGGTGCTGTGCTTTCAGCTTGCGCTGAGCTTCGCTGGAGCATTGCAGCAAGCCTGAGACAGGGATGTTGGCCAGGGAACAGAAGTGGCAGGCAACTGGAAGCTCAGGGTCATTTTTGTGGACAATAATTCCCTAGGGCATTCTCTACAGCGATACCTCAACTGGTTGTGCAAACCAATCAGCACCCTTTACTCGGGCAGTATAAATTGTTATTCCCTTTGAGATTTGGAATTCTTGCCATCTGTCCTGATGACTGCAAAATGAAAAGCTT
>NW_025965725.1:151840-152515 GCF_021869965.1 Rhincodon typus | reverse complement strand
CAGAGAGAGGGACAGAGAGAGGGACAGAGAGAGGGACAGAGAGAGGGACAGAGAGAGGGACAGAGAGAGGGACAGAGAGAGGGACAGAGAGAGGGACAGAGAGAGGGACAGAGAGAGGGAGACTGTGAGAGTGTGTGAGAGAGGGAGACTGTGAGAGAGAGTGTGTGTGTGAGAGAGAGAGAGAGAGAGAGTGAGTGTGAGAGAGAGAGAGAGAAAGAGTGAGTGTGTGTGAGAGAGAGTGTGTGTGTGACAGAGAGTGTGCGTGAGAGAGAGAGTGTGTATATGACAGAGTGTGTGTGTGAAAGTGTGCAAGTGAGTGTGTGTGTGTGTGTTTGTGTGAATGTGAGAGACAGTGTGTGAGAGAGAGCGAGTGTGTGAGAGAGCGAGTGTGTGAGAGAGCGTGTGTGTGAGAGAGCGTGTGTGAGAGAGAGCGTGTGTGAGAGAGAGCGTGTGTGTGAGAGAGCGTGTGTGTGAGAGAGCGTGTGTGAGAGAGCGTGTGTGTGAGAGAGCGTGTATATGACTGTGTGTGACTGCGTGTGAGAAAGTGTGCAAGTGAGTGTGTGTGAGTGCGTTTGTGTGTGTGTGAATGCGAGAGAGAGCGCACGCGACAGAGTGTGTGTGAGATAGCGTGCGAGAGAGAGAGAGAGTGTGAGAGAGAGAGTGTGTGTGAGAGAG
>NW_025965725.1:149381-151340 GCF_021869965.1 Rhincodon typus | reverse complement strand
CACACACACTCTCTCTCTCTCACACACTCTCTCTCTCACACACTCTCTCTCTCACACACACACTCTCTCACACACACACACTCTCTCTCACACACACACACTGTCACACACACTCTCTCTCACACACACACACTGTCACACACACACTCTCTCTCTCACACACTCTCTCTCACACACACACACTCTCTCACACACACTCTCTCTCACAAACACACTCTCTCTCTCACACACTCTCTCTCACACACACACACTCTCTCTCACACACACACTCTCTCTCATACACACACACTGTCACACATACTCTCTCTCACACACACACACTCTCTCTCACACACACTCTCTCTCTCACACACACACTGTCACACACACTCTCTCTCACACACACACTCTCTCTCACACATGCACACACACACTCTCTCACACACTCTGCCTCTCACACACACACACTGTCACACACACTCTCTCTCACACACACATACTGTCACACACACTCTCTCTCACACACACACACACTCAAACACACCCCACGGTGATCGGTGGGAGGTGACAGTGACAGGGATTGGGAGATCTGGACGTCCCCAGCTTTAAACCAGCCCCCATCGAGTGCCGGTGGAATCTGCCTCATTCCCTTCCCTCTGGGAATTGGAAGCGGGAGCCAACTTCTAAATCATGCTGTCCAGACAGCGACCCACTGCTCACGGGCAGAAGTGGACGTTTAAAAAAAAATGCCGCTAAATACAATCCACTTCATCACCAACTTGGCATCCAGCCCGAACATCCACTTACTGTCTGGAAACCCAAGTCGCAACTCATTCCCAGAGCCTGGAATGTACACAGCCTCATGAACAAGGCACCGGCCCTGTTGCCCGCAGATGCCAACGTTGATAATAGCCAACGATCTCCTCATGAGTCTCCATCTGCAGCTTGCCCAGTGCCAACCATCCAAAAAATGGAAACGCTTCAAAGTTTATCTCTGTTTACTTGCCCACATCTTTGGTGAGTTGGAGTTAAGTGTTAATATTGAGCCAATTTCTTTTTTTTTATTGAAATGCAAAAAGCTGCTAGCTGTTTGTGGCAAATGGCCTGGAGAGATAGTTGCAGAGCAATGCTGGCGTTTTAGACCCTGAGATGCATTATGCTGAAGGATATTAAAAAGGAGCTAAGCTGCAGGAGCATGGTGCTGACGAAGAAAGCATTGAGGAAGAAAGAAATAGCAAAAGAAACCACAAATTGAACTGGTTTGGGCAGATGGCAGTGTGGCTGTGAAATCTCTTGGACTGGGTTCTGGGTCCTGTTTATTTATCCCCCAGTTATTGACTTACTGAATGTGTAAGGCCCCTAAAAACTACTCGAGCAAACTGGCCATCGCAACACCTTAATTTATCCCCTAACTGTGTCTGTCTGTACGTGTGAGTGTGTGTATATGTGTGACTGTGTGACTGTGAGTGTCTGTGTATATGTGTGTCTGTGTGTGTGAAGGCTAAGATCAATGCTTTAATCATATGCATTATAGAGTCATAGAGATGTACAGGATGGAAACAGACCCTTCAGGCCATCTCGATCGTGACCAGATATCCGAAATTAATCCAGTCCCATTTGCCAGCATTTGGCCCTTATCCCTCTAAACCCTTCCTATCCATGTCCCCATCCAGATGCCTTTTAAATGTTGTAATTGTACCAGCTTCCACCCACTTCCTCTGGCAGCTCATTCCATACACACACACCACCCTCTGCGTGAAAAAGTTAGCCCTTTTAAATCTCTCCCCCTCTCACCTTAAACCTATGCCCCTCTAGTTTTGGACTCCCCCATCCCAGTAATAGACCTTGTCTATTCACCCCATCCATGCCCCTCAAGATTTTATAAACCTCTATGAAGTCATCCCTCAGCCTCCGACGCTCCAGGGAAAATAGCCCCAGCCTATTTGGCCTCTCCCTGTAGCTCAAAACCTCCAACATCCT
>NW_025965725.1:147507-148881 GCF_021869965.1 Rhincodon typus | reverse complement strand
TGGAACACATTGCTGTGGAGGCCAAGTCACTGAGTGTGTTTAAGACCGAGATAGACGGGTTCCTGATCACTAAGGGGGGGAAAGGGCTATGGGGAGAAGGCAGGAGAATGGGTTTGAGAAACATGTCAGACATGATCGAATGGTAGCACAGATTCGATGGGCCAAATGGCCTAATTCTGTTCCTGTCTGTTATGGTGTTATATGAGGCCTGATGACTGAAGTTGGCAGGACAGGTGGAGAGAACAGACAGTGTCCTGCGCTTTATTAGGAGACAACACAGGGGCGATAATGAGCACTTCGGACAGAGAGAGATTTACAAGAATGATTGTGAGGGTGTCTGTATGTGAGTGTATGTGTGTCTGTGTCTGTGTGTGACTGTGTATCTATGTGTCTGTGTCTGTGTCTGTGTGTGACTGTGTATCTATGTGTCTGTGTCTATGTCTGTGTGTATCTGTGTAAGTCTGTCTCTGTGCGTGTATCTGTCTATGTGAATGTGTCTATGTGTATCTGTGAAGGTGTCTAAGTGTGTGTGTGTGTGTGTATGTCTGTCTGTGTGTGAGTCTGTGTGTGTGCATGTCTCTGACTATGTCTGTGAGTGTGTGTGTGTCTATAAGTGTGTGTCTGCGTGTGTGTTTGTGAATGTGAGTGTGTTTGTGCATGTTTGTGACTCGTCTGTGAGTGTGTATCTGTGTGTATGTGTGGGAAGGTGTGTCTGTGAGTGTGGGGGAGGTGTCTGTGAGTATGTGTGTGTGTGAGTGTGAGGGAGGTGGTGTCTGTGTTTGTGTATGTGTGAGTCTGTGGGGTCATGTCTATGTCTACGTGTGTGTGTGTGTGAGTGAGAGAGAGAGTGTGTGTGTTTGTGTGTGTGTGAGTGAGAAAGAGAGTGTGTGTGTTTGTGTGTGTGTGAGAGAGAGTGTGTGTGTGTGAGAGAGAGTGAGTGTGTGTGTGTGAGTGAGAGAGAGAGAGAGAGACTGTGTGTGTGTGAGTGTGTGTGTCTTTGTGTGTGTGAGAGAGAGAGTGTGTGTGTGTGTGTGAGAGAGAGTGTGTGTGTGAGAGAGAGAGTGTGTGTGTGTGAGAGAGAGAGTGTGTGTGAGAGAGAGAGTGTGCGAGAGAGTGTGTGAGAGAGAGAGTGTGTGTGTGAGTGTGAGAGTGTGTGAGAGAGAGAGAGAGTGTGTGTGTGAGTGTGAGAGAGAGAGTGTGTGTGAGTGTGAGAGAGAGAGTGCGTGTGTGTGAGAGAGAGAGTGTGTGTGTGAGTGTGAGAGTGTGTGAGAGAGAGAGAGAGTGTGTGTGTGTGAGAGAGAGAGTGTGTGTGTGAGTGTGAGAGTGTGTGAGAGAGAGAGAGAGTGTGTGTGTGTGAGAGAGAGAGTGTGTGTG
>NW_025965725.1:143880-144539 GCF_021869965.1 Rhincodon typus | reverse complement strand
CACTCTCTCTCACACACACACACGCACACACTCTCTCTCACACACACACACGCACACACTCTCTCTCACACACACTCTCTCTCACTCACAAACACACACACACTCATACTCTCTCTCACACACATGATCTCTCTCTCACACGTACGCCCACACACATACACACTCTCTGTCACACACACATAAACACAACACTCACATACATTCACACACTCACTCACTACCACACACGCTCTCTCTCTCACACAGACTCTCTCTCTCACACAGACTCTCTCTCTCTCTCACTACACACACACACATTCTCTCTGTCACATAAGCACAAACACACACACACACTCTCACAGACACATTCTCTCTCACACACATACACTCTCTTTCACACACACACTCTCTCTCAAAACAAATACATATACAAACTCCCTCACAAACACGTGCACTCTCTCTCACACACTCTCTCACACACATGTTCTCTCTCTCACACATACGCACACACTCTCTCTCTCACACACACACACACTCTCACACAGACACACTCTCACACACACTCTCTCTCTCACACACACAAACTCTCTCTCTCACACACAGACGTACACACACACACTCTCTCTCTCACAGACACACACACACACACACTCTCTCTCTCTCTCTCACACACACACACA
>NW_025965725.1:140802-143380 GCF_021869965.1 Rhincodon typus | reverse complement strand
GTGTGTGTGTGTGTGTGTGTGTGTGTGAGTGAATATGAGATAGAGAGAGTGTGTGTGTGTGTGTGTGAATGTGAGCGTGTGTGTCTGTGTGTCTCTGTATATGTGTATGTCTGTGTGTGTGTGTGAGTGTGTGAGAGAGAGAGTGTGTGAGAGAGAGAGTGTGTGTGTATGTCTGTGTGAGTGTGAGAAAGAGTGTGTGTGTGTGTGTATGTGTGAGTGTGAGTGAGACTGTGTGTGTGTGAGTGTGTGAATGTGAGTGTGAGAGTGTGTGTGTGAGATTGTGTGTGTGTGTGTGTCTGTGTGAGTGTGTGTGTCTGTGTTTGTGTGTGTCTGTGTGAGTGTGTGTGTGTGTCTGTGTGTGTGCGAGTGTGTAAATGTGTAAATGTGTGTGTGAGTATATGAGTGTGTATGTGAGATTGTGTGTATGTGTGAGAGTGTGTATGTGTGAGAGTGTGTGTGTGAGTGTGTTTGTGAGTGAGTGTGTGTGTGTGGGTGTGTGTATGTGTGAGAGTGTGTGTGTGTGAGTAGTGTGAGTGTGTTTGTGAGTGAGTGTGTGTGTATCTGTGTGTGGGTGTGTGTATCTGTGTGTGTGGGTGTTTCTGTGTGTATGTGTGTCTGTGCGTGTGTGTTTATCTGTGTGAGTGTGTGTGTGTGTATCTGCGTTTGTGTGTATCTGCGTTTGTGTGTGTCTGTGTGTCTCTGTGTATGTGTGTGTCTCTGTGTGTGTGTGAGTGTGTGAGAGAGAGAGTGTGTGTGATTGTGTGAGTGTGAGTGTGTGTGTGTGTGTGTGTGTGTGTGTGTGTGTGTGTGTGTGTGTGTGAGATTGTGTGTATGTGTGAGAGTGTGTGTGTATGTGTGAGAACATAAGAACATAAGAGCTAGGAGCAGGAGTAGGCCGTCCGGCCCTTCGAGCCTGCTTCGCCATTCAATAAGATCATGGCTGATCTTTTCGTGGACTCAGATCCACTTACCCGCGTTCTCACCGTATCCCTTAATACCTTTATTGTTCAAAAAAAATCTACCTTATCTTTAAAAACGTTTACTGAAGTAGCATCAACTACTTCACTGGGCAAGGAATTCCATAGTTTAACAACCCTCTGGGTGAAGAAGTTCCCTCTCAATTCAGTCCTAAATCTGCTCCCTCTAATCTTGAGGCTATGCCCTCTTGTCCTAGTTTCACCTGCCAGTGGAAACATCCTCTCTACTTCTATCCTATCTATTCCCTTCATAATTTATATGTTTCTATAAGATCCCCCCTCAATCTTCTGAATTCCAATGAATATAATCCCAATCTACTCAGTCTCTCCTCATAAGCCAACCCCCTCAACTCCGGAATCAACCTAGTGAACCTCCTTTGCACCCCCTTCAGTGCCAGTACATCCTTTCTCAAGTAAGGAGACCAAAACTGCACACAGTACTCCAGGTGTGGCCTCACCAGCACCTTGTGCAGCTGCAACATCACCTCTCTGCTTTTAATCTCAATCCCTTTAGCAATGAAGGACAAAATTCCATTTGCCTTCCTAATTACTTGTTGTACCTGCAGACCTACCTTCTGTGATTCATGCACAAGGACACCCAGGTCCCTCTGCATAGCAGCATGCTGCAACTTTTTACCATTCAAGTAATAATCCTTTTTACTATTACTCCTACCAAAATGTATGACTTCACATTTATTTACATTGTATTCCATCTGCCAGACCTTTGCCCACTCACTCAATGTATCTGTGTGTGTGTGTGTATGTGTGAGAGTGTGTGTGTGTGTATGTGTGAGAGAGTGTGTGAGTGTGAGTGTGTGTATGTGTGAGTGTGAGTGTGTGTGTGTGTCTGTGTGTTAGTGTGTCTGTGTGTGTGTGTGTATCTTGTGTTAGTGTGTGAGTGTGTGAGTGTGTGTGTGTGTGTGTGTGAGAGTGAGAGTGCGTATGTGTGTGAGAGAGTGTGTGCTTGTGAGTGTGTGTGTGTATGTGTGTGTGTGTATCTGTGTGTATGTGTGTGTGTGTATCCGTGTGTGTGTGTGTGTATCCGTGTGTGTGTATATGTGAGTTTGTGAGTGAGTGTGAGTCTGTGTGTGTGTGAGTGTGTGTGTGTGTGTTTGTGAGTGTGTGTGTGTGTATCTGTGTGTGTGTGTGTGTGCGTGTATGTGTGTCTGTGTGTGTGTTTATTTGCGTTTGTGTGTGTGTGTCTGTGTGTGTGTGTCTGTGTGCGTGTGTGTGTCTGTGTGAGTGTGTGCGTGTCTGTGCATGTGTATGTGTGTGAGTGAACCAGCGTGTGTGTGAATGTGAGTGTGTGTGTGTGTGTGTATCTGTGTGTGTTTGTGGTGGGGTGGTGTATCTGTGTGTGTGTGTGTCTGTGTATCTCTGTGTATGTGTGTGTCTCTGTGTGTGTGTGTGTGTGTGTATGTGTCTGTGTGTGTGTGTGTGTCTGTGTGTATGAGAGAGTGTGTGTGTGTGAGTGTGTTTGTGAGTGAGTGTGTGTGTGTATTTGTGTGTGGGTGGGTGTTTCTGTGTATGTGTGTGTGTGTCTCTGTGTGTGTGTGTGTGTGAGTGTTTGTGTCTTTGTGAGTGTGACTGTGTGTGTGTGT
>NW_025965725.1:135901-136807 GCF_021869965.1 Rhincodon typus | reverse complement strand
CTCTCACACACACACACCCTCCCTCTCACACACACACACACACCCTCACTCCCTCTCACGCACACGCACACACTCCCTCTCTCACACACACACACTCTCCCAATCTCCCTCTCCCTTCTCTGTCTTTCTCACTCTCCCCCTCTCTTTAATGCTCCATCTGGCTCCCTCTCTTTCTCTCTCTCTACATCTGTCTCCCTCCGTTCGTCTCTCTCCATCTATCTCTCTCTGTCTTTCCCTCTCTCTCCATCTGTCTCCATCTCTCTGTCTCCCCCTCTCTCTCTGTCACTCTGTTTCTCTCTATCCCTCTCTCTGTCTCCCTCTCTCTCTGTCTGTTGCTCTGACTCTCTCCCTCCATCTGTCTCTCTTTGCTTTTCCCTCTCTCTCCATCTGTCTCCATCTCTCTGACTCCCTCTCTCTCTCTGTCACTCCGTTTGTCTCCATCCCTCTCTCCCTCTGTCTGTGCCTCTCCGTCTCTCTCTCTCTCTCTCTCTCCATCTGTCTCCATCTCTCTGTCTGTCTCCATCCCTCTCTCCTCCCCTTCTCCCTCCTGTACCCAGGGGCTCACCTGGTTCAGAAAGGGGGCCGGGTTGCTGGGGGTGGGGGCACTGCCTGGGTTATTCGTGTTCCCTTCCTCCCTTTGCTAGGGTCTACCCCCTGTCTCCCGAATCTTCGACACCAGCCCCGCCTCCAGGCAGGGAACAGCAATCTGTCTCCCTCTGCCTCGTTCCTCCCTCCCCCCATCACAGCCCGGCAGAGACAGGGGGAGGGGGGTGGGGGGCTCGATCTGTGTGGGGGAGGGGATGAGGGCAGCGAGGGATCGCTCCCTGGGGAAGGGGCTGACAGAAAACTGGCAGCAGGTTCTACACAATCCCACAGCGAGTGGGACTCGAACAATGAGATCCAGAA
>NW_025965725.1:132942-133460 GCF_021869965.1 Rhincodon typus | reverse complement strand
TGTGTGTGTGAGGGAGAATGTGTGTGGGAGTGTGTCTATGTGTGTGGGGAAGTGTGTGTGTGGGAGTGTGTCTGTGTGTGAGGGTGAGTGTGTGTGAGGGGCGCGGCTGTGTGTGGGAGTGTGTCTGTGTGTGTGAGGGTGAGTGTGTGGGGGGGGCGACTGTGTGTGGGAGTGTGTGTGTGTGTGTGAGTGAGGGAGAGTGTGTGTGGGAGTGTGTGTGTGTGTGTGAGGGAGAGTTGTGGTAGTGTGTGTGTGTGTGGGGGCGAGTGTGTGTGGGAGTGTGTCTGTGTGTGAGGGAGAGTGTGTGTGGGGGGCGACTGTGTGTGGGAGTGTGTCTGTGTGTGGGGGAGTGAGTGTGTGTGGAAGTGTGTATGTGTGAGAGAGAGAGTGTGTATGTGAGTGTGTGTGTGTATGAGAGAGGGTGTGTGTGGGGGAGAGTGTGTGTGTGTGGCGGAGATTGTGTCTGTGTGTGGGGGAAGAGTGTGTGTGGAAGTGTGTCTGTGGGGAGAGTGTGTGTG
>NW_025965725.1:132436-132842 GCF_021869965.1 Rhincodon typus | reverse complement strand
TGTGGGTACAGTTACAATGTTTAAAAGGACATTTGGATAAGTACATGGATAGGGAAAGGTTTGGAGGGACATGGCCCCAGAGCAGGCAGAGGTAGGACTGGTTCAGTTTGGACTGGTCGGGCCGAAGAGTCTGTTTCCATGCTGTACAACACAATGAGATACAGAGAGTGGGAACGAGATAGATTGTGAGGGAGTATGTGTGAGACAGAGAGAGTGTGATGAAGAGAGTATGTGTGTGTGAGAGAGTGTGAGAGTGTAAGAGCAAGTGTGTGAATGCGTGTGAGTGTGAGCAACTGAGGAGAGTGTGAGAGGGATTGTGAGAGAGAGTCTGTGTCAGAGAGACAGAGTGTGAGAGAGGGAGTGGGAGTGTGTCTGTGTGTGTGAGGGTGAGTGTGTGAGGGGGGGG
>NW_025965725.1:130382-131936 GCF_021869965.1 Rhincodon typus | reverse complement strand
CGCCCCCGCCTCCACCCTCCCTCTTTCCCTGGCCCCCCCTCCACCCTCTCTCTCTTTCCCTGCACCCCCACCGCACCCCCCCCCCCCCGCCCCCCCAATCCCCTCCACAAAGGCCCACCTTCTCAGTCCCTGGCAGATCAGCTGAGCTGGGATGGTCTCGGTGGCGTTGGGTGGGCGGTGGGGAAGTCACGTCCTGCACGGCCCCTACCTACGCTCTCACACCCGCTGCTAGTTTCTGTCTCTAATTAAAAGTCCGAGCCTCGGGTGTGCCCAATCATCCAACAAACACACACGCCTACCTCCAGCAGTGACTGGAACCAGGAAGTTTTAGTGACAGTTCCCTCCAATGCCACGGCACGGTCGAAAATACAGCAACGCACACCCACACCCTCGGGGCCTTTTAACACAGACTGAAAACCTTCACACACACCTCCCCCGCCCTCCCCTATCCTCCACACTCCTCGCTAAGAGCCCACATAGCTCTCAGTCTGAGCAGATGTTTCTTTCAGAAATTTTATACACACGATTCAGGCATTGCCCGCTCCCTGTTGTCCCTTGAACGGAGGGCAGTTCAGAGTCCACCACGAGCACTGCGAGGGTCTGGAGTCACACAGGAGACCTCAGACCAGATAAGGACAGCAGACTGCCCTCCCTGAGGGGCACCAGCCAACTGGACAGGCGAGCGAAGGTTACAGGGAGAGGGCAGGAGAATGGGGCTGATGGTCTGAATGGCGTAATTCTCCTCCTTTACACAGTCATACAGCACAGAAACAGTCCATGCTGAGCACAATCTAAATCTAAACCAGTCCCACACCTGCCTGCTCCTGGCCCATATCCCTCCAAACCTTTCCTATCCACGTACTTATCTGAATGTCCTTTTAAACGTTGTAACTGTACCCACACCCATCGCTTCCTCAGGAAGCTCATTCCACACATGAATCGCTCTGTAAAAAATTTGCCCCTCGTGTCCTTTTCAAAATCCCCCTCCTCTCATCTTGAAAATGTGTCCCCTTGGTCTTGAAATCCCCCACCCTAGGGAAAAGACACCCACCAGTAACCCTATCTATACCCCTCAAAATTTTATAAACTTCTCAACCACCAACGCTTCAGTGAAAAAAAGTCCCAGCCTATCCAGTCTCTCCCTATAACTCAAACCTTTCATACCCAGCAACATCCTGCTATATCTCTTCTCAACCCTCTCCAGTTTAATAATATCCTTTCTTCAACTGGGCGACCAGAACTGCACACAGTTGCTCCAGAAGAGGCCTCACCAACGTCCCTGTACAACCTCAACATGACGTCCCAGCTCCTACACTCAAAGGGTCTGAGCAATGAAGGCAAGCGTGCTAAATGCTTTCTTCACCGCCCTGTCTACGTGTGAACTTACAGGTTTCAAAAGCAACTATCATTACCTTTACTTTTTTTCAAAAAGAGAGATTTATTTAATGAACTGAATTTAAGTGCCGTTAACCCTGACCATATTGCAGATGTTATACAGCATTATCACCCCAGTGCCCAGTTTGGGGTTTGAACCCTCTGGGTTACTAGCCCAGT
>NW_025965725.1:128637-130372 GCF_021869965.1 Rhincodon typus | reverse complement strand
GCCCAGCTTGGGGTTTGAACCCTCTGGGTTACTAGCCCAGTGCCCAGTTTGGGGTTTGAACCCTCTGGGTTACTAGCCCAGTGCCCAGTTTGGGGTTTGAACCCTCTGGGTTACTAGCCCAGTGCCCAGCTTGGGGTTTGAACCCTCTGGGTTACTAGCCCTGTGACCATCGTCATGGCACAACACACTGGCACTCAGTAACAGAATAAAGTCTTTCCAAAAACAGACAGAGGTACCGGGATTCCAAAGGACCGTACCAGCACAGAACCCACACCAAGTGCCGGCCAAACCCACAAACAGATTCTGCACTACCCCCCCAACCTCCCTGCTCACAATCACGTGGCTCCTTTGCAATCTGGTGGGCTGATCGACCATAGGAAGGGTGTGTGCACAGCCAGAGAAATCTGCTCAAGGGTTGTGTGTGTCTGTGCGTCTGTGTGAATTACAGGTTGCAGGAATGAGGTGGAGGAGCTCCAAGGTTGGAGCGAGGGGGCGTCTACACTTTCAGACGGCGACAGTAATTCCACTCACCCAATGTCAGGTAAACATTGCTGCGACCTGGACTGTACTGGTAAGTCTGTCCCGGCACAGGATTCTCAGTGCAGGGAGGTCATGGAGGAGGCAATTTCACTGAAGCACTTTGGAAAACCCTGTGCAGCTTCAACAGTGGCAAGCAAGTCCCGGGGGGGGGAGTTAGAAGATCACAGAATCCCTACAGTGTGGAAACAGGCCCTTCAGCCCAACAAGTCCACACTGACCCTCAGAGCATCCCACCCAGACCCATCCCCCTAATCTATACATCCTTGGACACTATGGGACAAATTCCCACAGCCATTCCCACCCTAACCTGCACACCTTTGGACTGTGGGAGGAAACCGGAGCACGCAGAGGAAACCCACGCAGACACGGAGAGAATGTGCAAACTCCACACAGACAGACAGTCGCTCGAGGGTGGAACTGAGCCCGGGTCCCTGGCACTACGAGGCAGCGGTGCTAACCACTGAGCCTCTGTGCCGACAGGAGTCACCAGAGTTTGGGGTGGGGAGGGCACACAGATCAAACAGAAACAGAGTGGCGTGGGACAGACAGGGAGAATTAATTTCTAGTAGCATGGTGAGTTGTGGCAATCTGGGAACGTGTCACCTTTCAGGGAAGCAGACTAGTGACCCTCAAAAGTAAAAAAATCACAGGGTCAGTGAGGGAGAATCAGGGTTGGGGTGGGGGAGGAAAGAGTAGGGATGTGTATCTGAGTAGACAGACCTTCCTAAAATAAAAACAGGGTTGGCACAATTAAAAGCGATGGGCTAGGATATCTGGCCGGATATCTGATCTGTGTGCCCTCCCCACCCCAAACTCTGGACGAGATGGGCTGAAGCGTCTGTTTCCGTGCTGTCCTTCTCTAGGAGTGCTCAGCCTGCTCCTGCTTTCAGGCTGAGAGGACATTTTGTGACACAGCACAGCCCCAGAGAGATCAGCAAAAGCGATGACACAAGCTGGCAGCTGTTCAGGGAGGCCTGTGAACAGCCAGCGTTCACAAAGTACACACAGGCCAGAGGGGGGAAACAGTGGTAAGAGGGGTGGGGTGGGGGGTGGTATCTCACCCTCAGCTCCTCCTCAAGACTGTCAACCGAGACCCTCTCCTTCCCGTTCACTTCTGCCTTCCCTGCTCGGAGTCGAGAACTCTCTCTCTCTCTCTTTCTCCCTCTCTCTTTCTGCGTGAGCGGTGTCGAAGATG
>NW_025965725.1:124945-125511 GCF_021869965.1 Rhincodon typus | reverse complement strand
CTTATGAACCTCAGAGCAAATTGGAGCAGGAGGTGCCTAACCTGCACTTTCGCTCACTTCATTGCAGGAAAGTTACCTGGTGGAGAACCCAAGCCTTACAGCTATCTCTGCTCTTCATCATTGTAACCAGCTCCAGTTTCACAGTGCAGTCAGTCTACCCCACCCCATCCCCTGTCCCCGTACTGTAGCGTGTTGTCTGGGCTTCCTCACTGCAGTGTGAGAGTTATGTACTCATCATTTTCATATGTGTGCATGAGAGAATGTGTGTGTATCTGTATGAGAGAGAGAGAGTGTGTGTGTGTGTGTGTGTGTGTGTGAGAGAGAGAGTGTGTGTGTGTGTGAGAGAGAGTGTGTGTATCTGTGTGAGAGAGAGTGTGAGTGTGTGTGTGTGTGTGCGAGAGAGACAGAGTGTGTGTATCTGTGTGAGAGACAGTGTGCGTGTATCTGTGTGAAAGAGAGTGTGTGTATCTGTGTAAGAGAGTGTGTGTATCTGTGTGAGAGACAGTGTGTGTGTATCTGTGTGAGAGACAGAGTGTGTGTAGCTGTGTGAGAGAGAGAGTGTGTGT
>NW_025965725.1:123536-124445 GCF_021869965.1 Rhincodon typus | reverse complement strand
GGGAGAGAGTGTGTGTGTGTGTATGTGTGTGAGAGAGAGTGTGTGTGTGTATGAGTGAGTGCGTGTGTGTGTGTGAGAGAGAGAGAGAGTGTGTGTGTGTGTGTGTGTGAGAGAGAGTGTGTGTGTGTGTGAGTGAGTGCGTGTGTGTGTGTGAGAGAGAGAGAGAGTGTGTGTGTGTATGTGTGTGAGAGAGAGTGTGTGTGTGTATGAGTGAGTGCGTGTGTGTGTGTGAGTGTGAGTGAGTGTGCGTGAGTGAGTGAGAGTGTGTGTGTGTGAATGTGTGCGTGTGTGTGTGTGTGTGTGGAGGGGTGGTGCAGGGGTGGTGACAGAGGGGCATGGGAATGTTGGTAAGTATTGGTAAGTGAAAACAGAGAGGGGCACAGAGTGAGAGAGAGAAAGCCAGATAAAAAGTAGCTGCTAGAACAGAGAAAAACAGAATGACCGTCAGAGTAAGATGCGGCATCAGATGGAGAGAGAGAGAGAGAGAAACAGAGAGAGAGAGAGAGACATAGAGAGAGACAGACAGATAGAGAGAGAGAAAGACACAGAGAGACACAGAGAGAGAGACACAGAGAGGTGGCACGGTGGCTCAGTGGATAGCACTGCTGACTCACAGCGCCAGGAAACAGGTTCGATCCCACCCTCGGGCGACTGTCTGTGTGGAGTTTGCACATTCTCCCCCTTGTGTCTGCGTGGCTTTCCTCTGGGTGCTCTGGTTTCCTCCCGCAGTCCAAGGATGTGCGGGTTAGGGTGGGTTAGCCGTGGGAAATTACCCATACTGCCCAGGGATGTGCGGATTCGGGTGGGTTAGCCGTGGGGAATTACCCATAGTGCCCAGGGATGTGCAGGTTAGGGTGGGTGAGCCATGTGAAATTACCCATAGTGCCCAGGGATGTGTAGGATAGGGTG
>NW_025965725.1:122480-123036 GCF_021869965.1 Rhincodon typus | reverse complement strand
ACACTATATACACACACACACACACTATATACACACACAAACACACTATATACACACACACACACAAACACACTATATACACACACACACTATATACACACAAACACACACACACTATACACACAAACACACACACTAGACACACAAACTCACACACTATACACACAAACTCACATACACTATACCCACAAACACACACACACTATACACACAAACACACACACACACTATACACACAAACACACACACAAACAAACACACACACAAACACTATAACCACAAACACATACTATACACACAAACACAGACACACTATACACACACAAACACACACTATACACACAAACACACACACACACACTATACACACAAACACACACACACAAACACACACACAATATACACACACACTATACACACACACACACTATAACCACAAACACATACTATACACACAAACACAGACACACTATACACAGACAAACACATACTATACACACAAACACACACACACTATACACACAAACACACACACTATACACACACACACACACAC
>NW_025965725.1:121454-121830 GCF_021869965.1 Rhincodon typus | reverse complement strand
ACACACACACACACTATAACCACAAACACATACTATACACACAAACACAGACACACTATACACAGACAAACACATACTATACACACAAACACACACACACTATACACACAAACACACACACTATACACACACACACACTCACTATACACACACACACACTATACACACACACACACACACTATACACACACACACACTATACACACACACACACTATGCACACAAACTCACACACACTATACACACAAACACACACACACACTATACACACAAACACACACACACACTATACACACACACACACACTCACTATATACACACACACACAAACACACTTTATACACACACCCACACACACTATACACACAAACACACA
>NW_025965725.1:121100-121354 GCF_021869965.1 Rhincodon typus | reverse complement strand
CTCTCACTCACAGACACTCTCTCTCTTTTGCACACACACACACACACTCACACACACACAGACACTCTCTCTCTCTCACACACACACACTGACACACACACAGACTCTCTCTCACACACACACGCACTCTCACTCTCTCTCTCACACACACACACACACGCACTCTCACTCTCTCTCTCTCACACACACACACACACACACACACACACACACACACAGACACACACACAGACACAGTCTCTCTCTCACACACA
>NW_025965725.1:119720-120600 GCF_021869965.1 Rhincodon typus | reverse complement strand
TGTGAGAGGGAGAGTGTGTGAGTATTGTGTCTGTGAGAGAGAGAGAGTGTGTGTGTGTGTATTGTGTGTGTGTGAGACAGTGTGTATTGTGTGTTTGTGACAGAGTGTGTATTGTGTGTGTGAGAGAGAGTGTGTATTATGTGTGTGAGAGTGTGTGTGTGTGTGTTGTGTGTGAGAGAGAGAGTGTGTGTGTTGTGTGTGAGAGAGAGAGTGTGTGTTGTGTGTGAGAGAGAGAGTGTGTGTGTTGTGTGTGAGAGGGAGATTGTGTGAGTATTGTGTCTGTGAGAGAGAGAGTGTGTGTGTGTATTGTGTGTGTGTGAGAGAGTGTGTATTGTGTGTGTGAGAGAGTGTGTGTGTGTGTGTATTGTGTGTGAGAGAGTGTGTGTGTGTGTATTGTGTGTGTGAGAGAGTGTGTGTGTATTTATTGTGTGTGTGAGAGAGAGTGTGTGTGTGTGTGAGAGAGAGAGTGTGTGTGTGTATTGTGTGTGAGAGAGAGAGTGTGTGTGTGTATTGTGTGTGTGAGAGAGTGTGTGTGTGTATTGTGTGTGAGAGAGAGTGTGTGTGTGTGAATTGTGTGTGTGAGAGTGTGTGTGTGTGTATTGTGTGTGTGAGAGAGAGTGTGTGTGTGTATTGTGTGTGTGAGAGGGAGTGTGTGTGTGTATTGTGTGTGTGAGAGAGTGTGTGTATTGTGTGTGTGTGTATGTATTGTGTGTGTGTATGTATTATGTGTGTGTGTGTGTGTATTGTGTGTGAGAGAGAGTGTGTGTGTGTATTGTGTGTGTGAGAGAGAGTGTGTGTGTGTATTGTGTGTGAGAGAGAGTGTGTGTGTATTGTGTGTGTGTGTGTGTGAGTGTGTGTATTGTGTGTGAGTGTGTCTGTG
>NW_025965725.1:117573-118139 GCF_021869965.1 Rhincodon typus | reverse complement strand
GATGGAGTCTGGTTAGACAGCACAGGCACATCATGTTTCTGCGCCTCATGAGGCTCTGGCCACCCTGCAATATCACCCCCTCACTACAGGTTCTCCAATGTTATTCTCCTCAAAAACCCCACCAGCGAGAGAGAGAGAGAGAGAGAGACGGAAACAGAGAGAGAGAGAGAGAGAGTGTGCACGTGCGTGTGTGTGTGTGAGAGAGACAGACAGAGAGAGAGACAGAGACAGAGAGAGAGACAGAGACAGACAGAGAGAGAGAGTGTGCATGTGCGTGTGTGTGTGTGAGAGAGAGAGACAGAGAGAGAGACAGAGAGAGAGAGAGAGACAGACAGACAGAGAGAGAGAGAGATTGAGACGGAGAGAGAGAGACAGACAGACAGACAGAGAGATTGAGACAGAGAGAGAGAGACAGACAGACAGACAGAGACAGACAGACAGACAGAGAGAGAGACACAGACAGACAGACAGAGAGAGACACAGAGAGAGAGAGACAGAGACAGACAGACAGAGAGAGAGAGACAGACACAGAGAGAGAGACAGACAGACAGACAGAGAGAGAGAGA
>NW_025965725.1:115932-116285 GCF_021869965.1 Rhincodon typus | reverse complement strand
CGGGGAGAGCGCGGGGAGATAGAGAGACAGAGGGAGGGAGAGAGAGAGAGACGGAGAGAGCGCAGGGAGATAGAGAGACAGAGGGAGGGAGGGAGGGAGAGAGAGAGAGAGACAGAGAGAGCGCGGGGAGATAGAGAGACAGAAGGAGGGAGAGGGAGAGAGACGGAGACAGCGCGGGGAGATAGAGAGACAGAGGGAGGGGGAGAGAGAGAAGGGAGACAGAGAGACAGAAGGAGAGAGTGAGAGACGGAGAGAGCGCAGGGAGATAGAGACAGACAGAAGGAGAGAGAGAGAGAGATGGAGAGAACGCGGGGAGATAGAGAGACAGAAGGAGGGAGAGAGAGAGAGAGAGA
>NW_025965725.1:115509-115832 GCF_021869965.1 Rhincodon typus | reverse complement strand
TCAGCCGCAGCGTGTCTTACCCATGGCACATCTCGAGCTGGGTCTCAGTGGCAGACTGTGCATGAAAGTGGAAGCACCGATCCAGTAGGCCAAGCTCCTGGTGACGGGTGAAGATCTGTGATATTCGCTGGGGCTGCTCTGGGTGTTGGCTACAACAAAAACAACGCACTGCATTACTGTAGCAGCCCGAAACACACTCACCAACCTCACTGCCCAGTGAGGCCTGTCCACACATGCACAGAGCTGAAGAGGGTAACACAGGCATCTGTGTTATGTAACACACACACACACACACACACACACACACACACACACACACACAC
>NW_025965725.1:110066-110960 GCF_021869965.1 Rhincodon typus | reverse complement strand
GGGTCCTGACCTGAAACGTCAGCGTTCCTGCCCCTCTGATGCTGCCTGGCCTGCTGTGTTCCTTCAGCTCCACACTGTGTTATCTCAGACTCCAGCATCGGCAGTTCTTACTATCTGAGTGAGGTATTCTGAATTACCTCCTTTAACATACGCAACCCTGCGTTTACACTAACAGCCATCTGACAATGTACCCCCACTCCTCCTAGCACACTACATTTCTTTACATTTGATTTCATGACTGTATTAGCTTAACTCTGTGTAAATGTTGGTATCATCTGCAGCCTTGCTAACCATAGACCCTGCGAGTACACATCGGCAGCAGACCGAGGACTGAATCTTTGGGAAATGCTACTGGTGCCTTTATTTCCAGATTAATCCACAGTGTGGCCAATTTCTAACCCAGCATATTGAATATCAACAGTGAGAATGAAACTGTTATGATACATTTGTGTGCAAAATTTCATATCAAAGGCCATATAGACGAGGACTATTGGATTTCCCTGCTCTGGAGACTTCCTCAATAGCACTCATCAAATTTGCAAAGGATAGTTTTTTCCCCTCTACTGTTTCCCATAATCTTCTCTCCCTGTCTGCCTCTCACTCTGTCTGCCTCTGTGTGTCTGTGTGTGTGTCTGTGTGTGTGTGTGTGTGTGTGTGTGTGTGTGTGTGCGCGCGCGCGCCTGCGTCTCCCTCTCTCTCTCTCTGTGTCTGTCTGTCTCTCTCTGTCTCTCTCTCTCCCTTTGTGGCTCTGTGTGTGTGCCTCTGTCTCTCTCTCTCTCTGTGTCTCTGTCTGTCTCTGTGTATGTGTGCCTCTGTCTGTCTGTATGTCCCTCTGTGTGTGTGTGTCTCTCTCTCTCTCTGTGTCTCCCTCTTGCTCTCTGCATGTGTGTGTGT
>NW_025965725.1:107409-110056 GCF_021869965.1 Rhincodon typus | reverse complement strand
TCTCTCTCTCTGTCTCTGTGTGTGTGTTTCCCTCTCTCTCTCTCTGTGTCTCTCACTCTCTGCATGTGGGTCTTGCTCTTTCTCTCTGCCTCTGTCACTCTGTGTGTGTCTGTCTCTCTCTCTCCCTGTGTGCCTATGCCTCTGTGTGTGTGTCTCTCTCTCACTGCATGTGTGTCTGTGTGTCTGTCTCTCTGTCTCTCTATGTGTGTGTGCCTGTGTCTCTCTCTCTCTGCGTGTGTGCCTGTGTGTGTGTGTCTATCTGTGTGTGTGTGCCTGTGTGTCTCTCTCTCTGCCTGTGCCTCTCTCTCTCTGTGTCTGTTTGTGTGTGGTACTCTCTCTGTGTGTCTCTCTCTTGCTCTCTGTGTCTCTCTCTCTCTGTCTGTGTCCCTGTGATTGTGTGTCCCTCTCTCTCTCTCTCTATGTATGTGTCTCTCTCACTCTGTGTCTCCCTCTCTCTCTTGGTCTCTCTCTGTATCTCTTTCCCTCTCTCTGTATGTGTGTCTCTCTCTTGTTTGGTCTATCTCTGCGTCTTTCTCTCATTCGCTCACTCAGTATGTCTCGCTCTATCTGTCTCTGTCTCTCTCTTTGTGCCTATCTCTCTCTCTCTCTGCGTGTGTGCCTGTCTCTCTCGCTCCCTCCGTGTATCTCTCTCTCGTGCTCTCTCTCTCTGTGCCTGTGTCTCCCTCTGTGTGTGTGCCTGTGTCTCTCTCGCTCTGTGTGTGTCTCTCTCTCTTGCTGTTTGTGTGTGTGCCTGTCTCTCTCTCACTCTCTCTGTGTGCACATGTCTCCCTTTGCGTGTGTCTCTCTCTGTGCCTCTCTCTCTCTGCATGTGTGGGTGTGTGTGTCTGTCTGTCTCGCTGCCTATGTGTGTCTCTCTCTCTCTGTCTGTTTGTGTCTCTCTTTCTTTCTCTCTCTCTCGCTCTGTGTGTGTCTGTCTCTCTGTCTGTGTGTGTGTCTTTCTCTCTTTCTCTGTGTCTTTCTGTGTGTTTCCCTCTCGCTCTCTGCATATCTCTCTCTCTGTGTTTGTGTGTCCCTCTTTCTCTCTATGTATGTGTGTCTCTCTCTCTTGTTTGCTCTCTCTCTGCGTCTTTCTCTCGTTCACTCTGTGTGTGTCTCTCTCTCTCTATGGGTATACCTGTGTCTCTCTCGCGGTGTGTGTGTGTCTCCCTTGCTCTTTGTGTGTTTGTCTGACTCCCTCTCTCTGTGTGCACATCTCTGTCTTGGTGTGTGTGTGTCTCTTTCTCTCTCCCCCTCTGTGTGTGCACATGTCTCTCTTTGTCTCTCTCTCTCTCTGCATGTATGTCTCTGTGTTTGTGCCTGTCTCTCTCTCTCTCTGCCTATGTGTATGTGTGTGTCTCTCTCTCTGTCTGTTTGTGTGTCTCTTTCTCTCTCTCTCTCTGTCTCTCTCCCTCTCTCTGTGTTTGTGTGTCTCTCTCTCTCTCACTCTCTTTCTCTCTTTCTCTGTGCCTGTCTCTTTCTTTCTCTCAGTCTCTCTCTTGCTCGCTCTCTGTGTGTGCATCTGCGTCTGTCTTGCTCTCTGCATGTGTCTCTCTCTCGCTCTCTCTCTGTGTCTGTCTCTCTCCCTCTGTGTGTGTCTCTCTCTCCCTCTGTGTATGTCTCTATCTCTCACTCTTTCTCTTGCTCCCTGTCTGTCTGTGTGCCTGTGTCTCTCTTGCTCTCTGCATGTGTGTCTCTCTCTTGCTTGCTCTCTCTGTGACTGTCTGTCTCTCTCTGTTTCTCTCTCTCTGTCTTTCTCTCTCTCTCTGTATCTGTACGTCTGTCTGTGTGTATGTGTGTGTCTCTCTCTCTCTCTGTCAGTCTCTGTCTGTATGTCTCTCTCTGTTTGTGTGTCTGTGTGTGCGTGTCTCTCTGTAATTGCGATAGGTCTTGGGTGGGCGCTATCACAACTGAACCTGATCTGAAACGGGGTTGGGCGGAGGTGTTTGTTTTCCCCTTGATTATAAATCGTATCTGCAGTTTGATCCTAATGTTCATAACCGAAGGTTGAATTACTCTGAAGCTTGTATTCTGCTGATTCACCAGAGTCAGCTGAGCCCTGAATCTGTGTTTCTGTCCACTCACCATTATCATGTGATGGTGGCTATTTTACAACATCCATTTCAATACCTCTGATCGTTGAAAGAATAGAATAGAATGTTGGTTCAAATATATGGTCATGCAGTAAAACAAAAATGAACCTGGGAGCATTGTTTAATCTGCAGTTTATTTTTAAGTTTTCAATGAAGAGTGTAGATTGAATGATCTGTTAGATCCTTTATTACTGCCGTTGTTGAAAACATGACTTGTGACTCTGGACTGTTATGAGGCAGGGAAAGCAAGTCAGGCTCACTAACGCAGGATTTGCAACATAGTGAAATTAAAATAGTCAATGGCTCTCAAAAATGCCCACTTGTTCCTAACCAGAGTTTATTGGATATCAGACACCAAGTGTATAACTTAGACAGAAATTAACAATTCATTAGTACTGCAGTAAGCAATTCAAAGCTAAACAACAAGGTAATTTAATTCAGAGATAGTAGGAACTGCAGATGCTGGAGAATCTGTGATAACAAGGTGTAGAGCTGGATGAACACAGCAGGCCAAGCAGCATCAGAGGAGCAGGAAAGCTGAAGTTTCGGGCCTACAG
>NW_025965725.1:103648-106909 GCF_021869965.1 Rhincodon typus | reverse complement strand
TTCCTGCTCCTCTGATGCTGCTTGGCCTGCTGTGTTCATCCAGCTCGACACCTTGTTATCTCTTACCCTATATCCCTTTGTAGCCACTTTACAGCCGAACTGCAACATACATTCCCAAACAGATTTGTATTGTTAGAAAACGTGGATATTTTTATCAAATCATACAGCACAGAAACAGACCCTTCAGTCCAACTCGTCTATGCTGACCAAGTTTCCCAAACTGAACTAGTCCCACTTGTCTGTGTTTGGCCCATATCCCGCAACTTGTCCTATTCATGTACCTATCCAAATGTCTTTTAGATGTTATAATGAGATTGCAAATAGCTGAAGATCCAACACTGATCATTGCAGCATTCCTACTGGTCACGGACAGTCAACTTGAAAATGAGCCATTTTTCCACAGCCTTTCCTTTCCATCCATTACCCAGTCTTCATTACATGCTAACATATTGCCCCAAATCCATGAGCCCTTATTCTTGCATATTAACTTTTTGTGTGGCATCTCCTCAAATGCCTTTTAAAAACTAAGTGTATTGTATCCACTGGCTCCTCTAAATCAACCCTACCACTTACATTCTCAAGAATCTTTAATAAGTTAGTGATCCAAATGGCACTGGAGACTTAATTTGCCTCAAAGTGGAGAAATCTCCAACACAGAGCCTCCAACTCAGAGAAACAGTGAGAAAACTAGGAGAGATCAAAGCCTTTCATTGAAATACGTGCCAATATGAGTTCCAATTGTGTGAAGTAGCTCCAGTCAATGTAAGGGATGCCATCTATTTTCCCAGAGGGTGCTGATGTTATTCCTATTAAACCTTATTCCAGAATTCATGTAGATGATTACAAATCTTTCCAAATGAACTTCTTTGAAAGACTAGAAGTATAATTCTTGATCTCAATTCACATGAGTAACAGGCTGGGATCCTTGACATTTGGCATTACCAGCTTCAGCTGGAATCATTCCTGAAGATTTCAACATCTGATTACCTTCCTGCAACCACCCTGCCGAAGCAAACAGCCTTTAATCCCCATTGCTCTCTTATTCCAGTATTTTTCCAATAAATGATGCAGTGGCTTGGTTGCACAGAATGTGAAAGATGCTGAGAAGGGAAATATGTTTCTGAAGCTTTTTTTTGGCCTTGCATTCATCAGGGCAAACACAAGGATGCCAAATTTCAAATTGGGGACAACAATTTACATTACAGGAGAAGAGGGTATTGATTGGTTGGTCCGTGATTTTACTCCCTTGTTTCCTCGCAGCAATGACTCTCGGACAACCCTGGAAGGTTGGCAGCATTGTTCCCTCAAAGGTGCTCCTGACGCAGCCATCACAAATGTGTTGTGTAGGAACAACTTGCTAGCAAATAGCAATGCCCCCTTTAAGGCGTATGCATGAACAGCTGAGTACAATTCTTAAAGGGACTGCACAGTACAACCAGCTGGCTGTACACTGCCCGCAGAAGGTAAAGGGAACATCAATGGGTGACCCATTTCCAAACTCGGTTCAGTTCTAATTGGCCCGGGATCTGTCATAGGAAGAATAGTCACTTAGCTCGTCGTAAAGTGGGGCTGCCAATACTGAGGAACTTTACTCCAGCAAAAGCCTCCTGAGTCTCAGCAAAACATATGTTACCCATTTTGAATTGAACTGGGTGGCTAACTAGGCTATTTCAGAAAGCCATTGTGGTCTGGAGTCACATGTAGGCCAGACTGGGTAAGGACAACAGATTCCCTTCTCCAAAAGGCATGAATAAACCAGATTCTTTTCCCCTTAAAAGTGTTTAATTGACGATCATCCTATGGACACTATTACTGATAACTAGCCAAATTCAAATTTAAATTCAGCCAAATTAAATTCCATCTGTAATCATTGAGCATTAACCACGGCCCCAGAATTACTAGTCAGCAACATAATTGTAATCCCACCACCTCTCCTTAATAGATAAATGAAAACAGGTAAATTTTCTAAATGAACACCACATACTAGCATTGTCTCCAGCTGAGATGAACACAAAGGAATCATTTTATCTCTGTTCTCTTTTACCTTTTGCCAAACAGGCATTTAAGATGAGCCTTTCCAAAATGCTGTGGGATATCATCTGTATCCCATTTGTCATATTGATTGTAAGTGCGTTGTTCCCTATATCACCGGGTCAGCTCATTTCTTCTGAATACTGTAAGCAGGCCCTGAATTTTCCCAACTGGAGATCTCCACGACTGAAGTAAATGGGTAGGGATAGTTTTCAAAGGAAGGTGGAAGAAGTTCAGAACAGCTGCAATCTAAATGATTGTATAGGCAAGCCCAAGGGGTTGAATGGCCTATCCCCTTTTCTTATGTTATTTGGGATATGAACAGGCAGATGGGTGAATGTGTATTTGTTTTTTAATAGTTTCACACTTTCAGGCAGTGTTGTCTGCTCTTTCGGAGTCTCACCTCTATTTTCAAGCAGCCCATGGACTCTTTCGCACACTTTTAAAACAACAGGGCAAAGAAAAATATATCCTTTCCTAGAACTAAATTGAATCCAGGAAATAATTTCCAAGGCTTGTAGTCAAATAAATGAGGTAGTCTCAATCAACACATTGGCCAGCAAACCTCTTAATAATATCTCGTCAGTGGGATAACCCTCTGGGAAAGAATGTGGGGAAAATAAACTGGGATCGGAAAAAAAAGTGTCCAGATGCTGTAGTGAACCTGTACTTAAAAACCTGCTACCGTTCTGAGAGAGTTCTGGTAAGTGAGTGTGCAGACTGTGAGGTGTAAACTCCATCTATGAACTGTTGTCCTAGTTTCTCACAACTGGTCGTCTCTCCCCTGTTTTAGATCCCTCTAGCTGAGATGGAGGCTGTTTCTCTGACGTCTGATATTCAGTCTGAGAAATCGTGGTCGTTAGCACTGACGGATGACTCTTTACCCGATGATGCTAACGTATTTTTACTAAATACGCTGGAAAGCAATGTACATACTTCACACCTGTACTCCACTTACAACAGGGCTCGAAATACTCATCCAGTTTACTTTTTCTTATTCATTTATAATACAAGCAAAAGAACATGCCTGCACCAAACCTCTGATTGACCTCCACCTCAGTACTTTGTGATTCTAGGGTTTGAAGCAATTAGCACATCATTCTCATGCTGTTTGAAATCAACTCCAGAAACAAGAGGAGACAAAACACACGGTTAAAAGCTGGGTCCTTCTCTGAAAGGCTTTACAACAACTGAATTTAAAATCATCAGCTCAAATTCTAAGATAGTAGG
>NW_025965725.1:96131-103148 GCF_021869965.1 Rhincodon typus | reverse complement strand
GTTGCTTGGCCTGCTGTGTTCATCCAGCTCTACATCTTGTTATCTCTTGGTTTGCTATTGTCTTTGGCAGCATGGCTGACCAGGAAACTCTCCCACTCTCACCTCCTGTGGGCAGGCATCTTGGAAAGATTTACAGGCCGATAACCAACCTCTTTGACCACATAACAGAAAAATATGAAATCTAAGTCAAAGTTGTACACTGTTTTGAACAGAAGCTGAAAAGAAATTGTTTCCTCTGGCAATGAAATTAACAACAAGGGGCTATAACCCTAAAATTAGAGTCAGGCCGTTTGCCGGTGATGTCAATGTTGAATGTTGGGGTCCCTTAAAAGCTGAATTTTCCAGTTTAATTCAGCAGAACTTAACTTTCCAAAATTCCAGCAAATGAATTATGAAAACCAACAAGGTCAACAATACATCTGGCACCAAGCACAGCTTATAGTCATGTGCTATTTTTGAAACTAAGACAAGAAAGAATGGTACACTGACCCTCAAATGATGGCAGGCAAAGGACAATGATCATCTGACATTATGAGTGACTGTCTTATAGCCATTGGTCAAAAGAGTTCAGGCAGTTGAGTGACACAGAGTAAGCAACCTGCTCCTACAAATATAATACACAATTAATGCCAAATCCATGTTGGAAAAGCCCATGCCAGGGCCAAGAGAGATCAGGAGGCTGACTCACACTGGAGTAACTGCAACAGAGCTAGGTCAAATCAACGCAGGGACCAAGAATGGAGCAGACTCAAGGCAGAGGAGTGTGTCTCCCAGAGAGCAGTTTTCATCAAGCAGACCTTGGAGGCATCAGATCTCTTTGAACAGTGTTCACTAGGCAGCTGGAAGATGGACTGAAAGAAGGAGGAAGACCGTGGGAAGAGTTCCCGAACACATTGGCTAACAGCAGGATGTTGTCTTCCCCTGCCACCACTTCAATAAGACTAAACATTCTGCATCAACAGACTTTTTGTCCTCCAGTATCAGTGAACCACCCTCAATTGTCACAGTTGTATACTTGCTTTATTTAATTAACTCATGTATCATATCTGAACCACTACTCCTTAACAAACTCAAAAACCTATCAAAAAAATTACTTCCAAATTATTGACTGCCTAACTGTGACTCCAAACCCTAAAATCAACATCAGCAAGCATGAATTTACAAAGGGTAGTTGAAATCTGGAATTCCTGCCCTCAAAAAGCTGTAGATGCTTGGGGTCAGTTGAAACCTTTAGGATGGATGTCAATGAATTAATGTTCGGTAAGGAGTACATGACAGGTAAACGCTGTGAGCTACATCTGCCTTGATTTCATTGATTAATGGAACAGGCTCAAGAGACTGAATAGCCTCCACCAGCTCAAATGCTCCTGTGAATTAAAGCTGGCTCTGACGCTAGCTTTGCACAGCAGCAGTTCACCACTAGTGAAATGAGGTTTCAGCAGTACAGGTGACATCAAGACTGTATCATGATTCCTCCATTAATTATGGAGATTGCAAAGTGGTTGGGCTGTTTTCTAATCTTCAGGCTGCTAAAACAATTTGTGAAATCAGTTTGCAGATTTGTTTTTGAGGAGCACAATTGCTGCTCAGCTGTATTCACAATTAAATGACTCAGGTCTTCTAGATTTGGGTCAGTTGATTTATAATCGAGCTGTCTTTATTTTGCACTAGAGGCAGACTGGAAACAAGTTGAGTGACCACCATCCAGAACAAATCTTTTTCTGCCCTTTTTCAATTACCACAGAGAGGAAACTTGCAATTACATAGCATCCTGTCAAGTCTCAGAGGAAATTTATATCTCTCAACTACAGAAAACTTATCTTTGATATGCAGCTACCTTTTGTCAAATGTGGAAGCTATTTGTTACAGCGAGATCCCGCTGTGCAAATAAGACAAATAACTGGTTGATTTTGATGGTTTTATAGAGAGGAATTTTTGCCAAGGCACTGAGTGAAGTTCCCTTACGCTCTTTCTCCAATTGTATCGTGAGATTTACAGCCTTCACCGGACAGATTACTATATCTTCTGAAAATCAACACCTCCATCAAGGCAGTGTGACCTCAGTACAATGTGGAAGCAGTAGACTTGGATGACCCTCTATCTTCCCAACCTTTCACACTGCCTGTATTCCTTGAAATTTGAAACAATGAGAGGTGACCCTAATTGAAACATACAAGATTATTTGCAAGCTTGACAGGGTGGATGCAGAAAGATTGTTTCCTTTTGTGGCAAAGTCAGAGGGCGTCATCTCAGAATAAGAGTCTCCCATTTAAGACAAAGATGAGGAGGAATTTCTTTTCTCAGAGGAGAGGGAACCTTTAGCAGCAGGCTGTCAATCAAGTTGGGTTGTCAAATATATTCAAGGCTGAGATTGACAAATTTTTAATCAGTGAAGGAATCAAAGGTTGTCTGGATAAGACAGGGACGTGAAGTTGATTATCAGTTTATAAGATCAGCCATGATCTCACTGAATGGCAGATTAGACTCAATGGGCGGAATGGCATACTCTGTTCCTGTGTCTTATGGTCTTAAAAGGCAATTGTGAAGGTTTTTGGAACACATGTCTTCAGTAGCCAAAGCAGACAATGCAACAACAGAGAGTTTATGCTGGATCTGTAGATAATGCTCATTAGGCAACAACTGGAGCACTGGATGCAGTTCTGGTCACCACATTGTTGGAAGGATGTGATTACACTAAGGAAGGTGCAGAGGGGAATTACCAGGATGCTGCCTTGGCTGGTGGGTCTGTGATATGAGGAAAGAATGATTGGGGTTATTTTCCTTAGAGCAGTGAAACTTGAGACAGGACTTGCTACAGGTGTATAACATGATGAGGGCATAGATAGGGTGAACAGGAAGGTACTTGTTTTATCTACAGAGGGGTCAATAACCAGGGCATATACTTCAGGGGAGAATTGAAGAAATTTTGGATGGCACAGTGGGTCAGTGATTAGCACTGCTGCCTCACGGCGCCATGAACCTGAGTTTGATTCGGGCTTGGGTGACTCTGTATGCGGGTGTTTGCATGTTCTCCCCATGACTGCTTGGGTTTCTTCCATATATTTTAGTTTCCTCCCGACAGTCTGAATATGTGAAGGTTAGGTGGATTGGCCATGCCATAAACTGCCCTGAAGTGTCCAGGGATCTGCAGGCTAGGCGGGTTGGCCGGGATAGAGTGGGGATGTGCGTCTGGGTTTGGGCAGCATGGTCTTTGGATGATCAGCACACACTCACTGGACCAAATGGCCTGTTTCCAGACTGTAGGGATGCTCTGATTCGAAGAGGTAGAAGGCTAAGAGGAGAGTTGAGGAGAAAGGTTTTCACCCAGAGGGCAGAAAGAGTCTGGAACTCACTGCCTGAAAGAGAGGTTGAGTCAGAAATTCTTATAACATTGAAGCAGGATGTTGATGTTCACTTGCATTGTCAAAGCTTCCAGAGCTGGAAAATGTATGATCTGATCTTTGTTGGCTGACATGGACACAGTGAGCTGAATGGCCTCCTTCTGTGTTGCAAATATCCGTTAGTCTATAAGTTCCAGATCATAAATATAAATTCTCCTCATCTCCAGTCCCTTCACACAATGATCTTAAGATCACTAAGTTTAATTAAAGAACAAGTTTACATTGTAAACAACTTGCTTTGGAAAAATATTTCTGAAGAAGGGTCCTGACCCGAAACGTCAACTTTCCTGCTCCTCTGATGCTGCCTGGCCTGCTGTGTTCCTCCAGCTCCATACTGTGTTATCTTGGAAAAATATGAGCTCCCTGATTTAGAGGGATTGACTTCCCATCTACTGGCAAGTGTTAGATCCAAAGGAGATAGAACATGAAATGAGATTGTTGCAGATACACAAAAACGCACAATAACACAGAGCAGAAATAGGCCATTCAGTGCATCAAGTTTGTTCTGCCATTTGAGAACATCATGGTTGATTTGATTTTGGCTTTCACTCCACTTTCCTGACTGCTTCCATAACCTTGATTCTTTTGTTTATCAAGAATCTCTAAATCAGCTGGAAAAATATTTAATCACTGTGTCTCCACTACCCTCTGGCAAGGCACTTCCACAGACAATTGATTGCCAGAGGAAAATGATATCTCCTCTCCATCTCAAATAGAAGGCCATTAATTTTGACTGTTTCCCCTCATTCCTGACTATGCATAAGGGCAAACGTCTTCCCAGTATCCACGCTGTCAGACCCCCTCAGGATTCCAATATGTTTCAATAAGATCACCTCTCATTCTTCTAAACTCTAGTAAATGTGAGCCTGACCTGCCCAGCCTTTCCTCATAACATAAACCCTTTGTTCCAGGAATCAGTCAAGTGAATCTTCCCTGAATTGCTCTTTTTGCAAATTGAATTATATTAAATGTTGATTCTATTGATGGAATTTCATTGTAAACCATTCCATTAACCTTGAAAGACATCGCAAGTGTTAAAAAAATCCAAATCTCATTTTAAAAATTATAATTCTAAACTTTGGTTCTCAGCTTTAAAGAATGGATGCTGTTGGTGCAAAGGCAAAAACTGAGTGCTCTAACCTGGACAATTGTTGGGTATACAAAGGACACCTGATTAACAGGAACAGTGATGAAAATATTGGCACAGGGCTGAGATTATTCCATTCCATTCCACTATCCCTTCTGTAACTGTTAAAGAGAAAAGTCCCTGAGAAAGATCGGTTGTACGGTTGGGCAAATGCCTTTTTCAGGACCCTTCATGTTTGCTGGCTGAGTCTACCAAACACAAGTCATTGTGCTTGAAGAGTTACTCTGGGACCTTCAGTGGAATAGTGATTAATTGTACCAAAGTTCCAAGTCATTCTTTCACAATTTTCTGCCCAGTCTGTGACTTGTACAGATTTTGGGCCTCTGGTTTGGTGCTCAAATTATTTCTGAAAGAAACACTGACAGGAGGCTGAACTTTCAGACTGCCCTGATCTTTTTGCTTTCCCATACTGTTCTGGAATGCTGTCCTGACAAAATTCAGCACAAAAATTCTGAAATAGACCTTGTCTCTTATTGTAAATAATGCAGCCAGGCTCCTTCAGCATTTTCTGTGGTTTATTCTTTGGAGCAAGATGATTTATGGCACAAGTATACCCTCCAGAGACAGAGATGAATTGCCTCCAATTCCTGACTTCAATTGCAACTCATTTCCTGCTTCATGGAATGAAAGACTTTAATACCACTCTTCCTTATCATCCACTGTGGCACGACCCAAAATTAACTCTCTTCTGTTCAGCCAATTGAGTCAACATCATTTAAAAGAGGCCATTTGGCCCATCATTACATCTGATATCGATCAATGATTTCACCCATGATGCATTATTTTCTAATCTCTACTATTCCAAACTGCATTGAAACTTATCGTTGAAAGGTTTCCTGAGATGTGCCTCTGACCTTCGCATTCAACATTTGAAAACAATGCAATACAGTTGAAAAAACTGCATTTCTTAACAACTGGTGGAAGAATTGCAGGAAACTAGGACTAGTTTCGTTTGGGAAACTTGGTCGGCATGGACGAGTTGGACTGAAGGGTCTGTTTTCATGCTGTATGACTCTATAACACTAATTGCAGCCTTATTCAAGCATCAACACAGACTGCTTAGCAGTGCTGGCGGCTATGCTCCACATGAGCACCCTCCAACATCCTTCATGTCACTTTCATCAAAGTAAAATTCTATTCCACAAACACACACACAAACACACACACACACACACACACACACACACACACAGACATACTATGTATGTACAAGGATTGCTGTGGGAAATGCTCAGCCACTGAGGAATTGCAGATAAAATGGTCCAATATTGAATAGTAGCAAGAATGTTCTGCTGTGTCTCCTGGGCAAAAGTAATCTTTTGGACAGCATGGTGGTTCAGTGCTTAGCACTGCTGCCTCAACACGCTAGGAACCCAGTTGGAATCCAGCTTCAGGCAACTGTCTATACGGAGTTTGCACACTCTCCCCATGTCTGCTTGGGTTTCCTCCCATAGTTCAAGGAAGTACAGGTTAGGCGGGTTGGCTATGCGAAATTGCCCATAGCGTCCAGGGTTGTGCAGGCTAGGTGAATTAGCCCGGGGAAATGCAGGGTTACAGGGATAAGGTTGGGGGATGGGTATTGTTGGGATGCTGTTCAGAGAGTTGGTGCGGACTTGATGGGCTGAATGGCCTGGTTCCACACTGTAGGGATTCTCTGATTCTATGATTTTAATCAACAGAAATAAAACAGATTATCCTTATCACCTTGCCATTTGTGGGGTTTTGCAACAAGCTCAGTTGCTGCCATATTTTCATCAATATTGACTGGACTTCAGAAAGCATTTCATTAGCTGTGAAGCATTTTGGGACATACTGAGATTGTGAAAATCCTGAAGAAGTGCAAATCTGCCTTTCTTTCTTTTCCTTCTCTGCTTGTTCTTCAAACATTCACAAAGTGTGTGAGATAAAGCAAATGAAGTCCCATCATGGGCTCCATGTTGCAAATTGATATTTTCCCAACTGCTTGTATGATAGTGAATGGCTGACCAACTGTAGCTCCATTTAGGCTGACCAAGGCACTTGACAGAACAGCAAAAGTTTCAAATTGGTCTTTATGGGAAGTTGCTGAGTGCAATTAATTCTGTCGAAGGGAAAGGAGCAGAGTGACCTGGATAAATCTGTGCATAAATCATTGAGAGCACTTGTTGAAATAGGTAGCATCCTCGGCTTTATAGTTCGGGGCATGTCATACAATTATAGCAAGGGAGTTATATTGAACCTGTATAAAACTCTGCTTCAGTCTCAGATGAAGTATCGCATTTAGTTCAAGGCACTCCAATTTCGAACAGAAACTATATTGATTGGAACCAGGTTGACCTTGTTGACTGAGATAGCAGGAACTGCAGATGCTGGAGAATCTGAGATAACAAGGTGTAGAGCTGGATGAATACAGCAGGCCAAGCAGCATCAGAGGAACAGGAAGGCTGACGTTTCGGGCCTAGACCCTTCTTCATTTTCTGAAGAAGGGTC